>NW_027464508.1:0-129919 GCF_050947455.1 Rhinoderma darwinii
ACTGTTGTGCTGCATCAATCAATCAATCAATCAATCAATCAATCAATCAATCAATCAATCAATCAGTGGCTGGCTCAGGTGCAGCTCTTTAACTTACCTAAAAGGGAGGGCGGAGAGAAGACAAGGAAGGTGAATGAGGTGTTCCAATGTGAAATGCCGGAAACACAGAAACACAGACGACACACAACAAGAGGTGGCAATCTATTCATTAATTGCATTTAATCAATGAGCTCATTATCACTCATGCATTGTCCAACAGGTGTTGAAATAATGGGATTAAAAGGGGAGATCCCTTCAGAAAGACAGAAACAATAGCAAAGACAAAAAACACTTTTGGAATCTGCTTTTAGTCAACACATAAGGAAAGGGTGCACCGGTCCTGGAAATACTGCAATACCAGGTCAATGCGTGGAGTGGACAGAGCAAGCTCTATTTCCATCTCCCTGTTCTAAAAATCCATTTAATATATGGTCCCCAGATAGGGGACGTATCAGATATTAAACTGATAAGAACAGATACTACACTTGATCTTAGCCAAAAGGCCGAGAAGCGATAACCCGAACGGGCCGCGCGTTGCCCGAGCCTGCCCGATACTGCTGTTCAGCCCTTGCAGCGATTCAGCCTACTTCTAGGCAATTCCATGGGGCCCTGCAGGCTCACACACTCACAGCTACACGGGAGGTGAATAAAGGCCGGAGAGGAAGCCAGACAGGATTTGCTTCTTTTGCTTGCACCACAATGCAGTGCTGAAAGAGGAGGAATCTACATAAAAACGCCTTCCTGGCAACGCCCAAATGCCCTGCTGCCAT
Organism: Rhinoderma darwinii; assembly: GCF_050947455.1. Lineage (NCBI taxonomy): Eukaryota > Metazoa > Chordata > Amphibia > Anura > Rhinodermatidae > Rhinoderma > Rhinoderma darwinii. Next base: position 810 of record NW_027464508.1, read on the forward strand.
GCAGATAAACACTGGCAGCGGCAGCAAGTGCATGCCCACAGCCACCCCTTGTTCCTTCACACCTTGTATCAGCTGTAATCCAGTCCAGTCCAGTGCTGCCTGCTGAGCAGCACTGACCAACACTGCCTGGGCCCAGGCTTTTATCTCTGAGGCCCCATTATGATGTCAGAAAGCTGGCTCTGGAATCCTGAGGGCTCCACTATGACACGTGCAAAGTTCCGTCTGAACTTTATATAAGACGGTGAGGCTCAGTCAGTCACTCAGTGTTGCCTGAGAGGGCAACACTGCAACAGCCGGCCGCCAGGCTGTCTTTTTTTTGCACAGCTAGTTGCCTCCAGGAGGCCACAAGAGGGAGACAAGGGACTGCAAAATGGAAAATAGGCATCCACCAACTTTACAGACAACTTCTCCTTGCTCCTACAACCTCCATCCTTGCACAGTTTGTTATTCTTCTAGGTAACATAGTAACAAATCCAAATTGCTGCTCTCTTTGTAGGCAAGCAAGGCTTTGTTGCAACTGCAATTCTTACTTCTTCTTGAAATGTAGGGACGACAGTACATTCCATCACATCCATCTAGTGTACACAGGTAGGTCCATTGTGGCGGGCAGGCGAGCGGGCGGGCTGCTTTATTGGCTGTTTGCTGTTCCCCTACTCCACTCCACTATTTGACTGTTGTGCTGCATCAATCAATCAATCAATCAATCAATCAATCAATCAATCAATCAATCAATCAATCAATCAGTGGCTGGCTCAGGTGCAGCTCTTTAACTTACCTAAAAGGGAGGGCGGAGAGAAGACAAGGAAGGTGAATGAGGTGTTCCAATGTGAAATGCCGGAAACACAGAAACACAGACGACACACAACAAGAGGTGGCAATCTATTCATTAATTGCATTTAATCAATGAGCTCATTATCACTCATGCATTGTCCAACAGGTGTTGAAATAATGGGATTAAAAGGGGAGATCCCTTCAGAAAGACAGAAACAATAGCAAAGACAAAAAACACTTTTGGAATCTGCTTTTAGTCAACACATAAGGAAAGGGTGCACCGGTCCTGGAAATACTGCAATACCAGGTCAATGCGTGGAGTGGACAGAGCAAGCTCTATTTCCATCTCCCTGTTCTAAAAATCCATTTAATATATGGTCCCCAGATAGGGGACGTATCAGATATTAAACTGATAAGAACAGATACTACACTTGATCTTAGCCAAAAGGCCGAGAAGCGATAACCCGAACGGGCCGCGCGTTGCCCGAGCCTGCCCGATACTGCTGTTCAGCCCTTGCAGCGATTCAGCCTACTTCTAGGCAATTCCATGGGGCCCTGCAGGCTCACACACTCACAGCTACACGGGAGGTGAATAAAGGCCGGAGAGGAAGCCAGACAGGATTTGCTTCTTTTGCTTGCACCACAATGCAGTGCTGAAAGAGGAGGAATCTACATAAAAACGCCTTCCTGGCAACGCCCAAATGCCCTGCTGCCATGCAGATAAACACTGGCAGCGGCAGCAAGTGCATGCCCACAGCCACCCCTTGTTCCTTCACACCTTGTATCAGCTGTAATCCAGTCCAGTCCAGTGCTGCCTGCTGAGCAGCACTGACCAACACTGCCTGGGCCCAGGCTTTTATCTCTGAGGCCCCATTATGATGTCAGAAAGCTGGCTCTGGAATCCTGAGGGCTCCACTATGACACGTGCAAAGTTCCGTCTGAACTTTATATAAGACGGTGAGGCTCAGTCAGTCACTCAGTGTTGCCTGAGATGGCAACACTGCAACAGCCGGCCGCCAGGCTGTCTTTTTTTTGCACAGCTAGTTGCCTCCAGGAGGCCACAAGAGGGAGACAAGGGACTGCAAAATGGAAAATAGGCATCCACCAACTTTACAGACAACTTCTCCTTGCTCCTACAACCTCCATCCTTGCACAGTTTGTTATTCTTCTAGGTAACATAGTAACAAATCCAAATTGCTGCTCTCTTTGTAGGCAAGCAAGGCTTTGTTGCAACTGCAATTCTTACTTCTTCTTGAAATGTAGGGACGACAGTACATTCCATCACATCCATCTAGTGTACACAGGTAGGTCCATTGTGGCGGGCAGGCGAGCGGGCGGGCTGCTTTATTGGCTGTTTGCTGTTCCCCTACTCCACTCCACTATTTGACTGTTGTGCTGCATCAATCAATCAATCAATCAATCAATCAATCAATCAATCAATCAATCAGTGGCTGGCTCAGGTGCAGCTCTTTAACTTACCTAAAAGGGAGGGCGGAGAGAAGACAAGGAAGGTGAATGAGGTGTTCCAATGTGAAATGCCGGAAACACAGAAACACAGACGACACACAACAAGAGGTGGCAATCTATTCATTAATTGCATTTAATCAATGAGCTCATTATCACTCATGCATTGTCCAACAGGTGTTGAAATAATGGGATTAAAAGGGGAGATCCCTTCAGAAAGACAGAAACAATAGCAAAGACAAAAAACACTTTTGGAATCTGCTTTTAGTCAACACATAAGGAAAGGGTGCACCGGTCCTGGAAATACTGCAATACCAGGTCAATGCGTGGAGTGGACAGAGCAAGCTCTATTTCCATCTCCCTGTTCTAAAAATCCATTTAATATATGGTCCCCAGATAGGGACGTATCAGATATTAAACTGATAAGAACAGATACTACACTTGATCTTAGCCAAAAGGCCGAGAAGCGATAACCCGAACGGGCCGCGCGTTGCCCGAGCCTGCCCGATACTGCTGTTCAGCCCTTGCAGCGATTCAGCCTACTTCTAGGCAATTCCATGGGGCCCTGCAGGCTCACACACTCACAGCTACACGGGAGTGAATAAAGGCCGGAGAGGAAGCCAGACAGGATTTGCTTCTTTTGCTTGCACCACAATGCAGTGCTGAAAGAGGAGGAATCTACATAAAATGCCTTCCTGGCAACGCCCAAATGCCCTGCTGCCATGCAGATAAACACTGGCAGCGGCAGCAAGTGCATGCCCACAGCCACCCCTTGTTCCTTCACACCTTGTATCAGCTGTAATCCAGTCCAGTCCAGTGCTGCCTGCTGAGCAGCACTGACCAACACTGCCTGGGCCCAGGCTTTTATCTCTGAGGCCCCATTATGATGTCAGAAAGCTGGCTCTGGAATCCTGAGGGCTCCACTATGACACGTGCAAAGTTCCGTCTGAACTTTATATAAGACGGTGAGGCTCAGTCAGTCACTCAGTGTTGCCTGAGAGGGCAACACTGCAACAGCCGGCCGCCAGGCTGTCTTTTTTTTGCACAGCTAGTTGCCTCCAGGAGGCCACAAGAGGGAGACAAGGGACTGCAAAATGGAAAATAGGCATCCACCAACTTTACAGACAACTTCTCCTTGCTCCTACAACCTCCATCCTTGCACAGTTTGTTATTCTTCTAGGTAACATAGTAACAAATCCAAATTGCTGCTCTCTTTGTAGGCAAGCAAGGCTTTGTTGCAACTGCAATTCTTACTTCTTCTTGAAATGTAGGGACGACAGTACATTCCATCACATCCATCTAGTGTACACAGGTAGGTCCATTGTGGCGGGCAGGCGAGCGGGCGGGCTGCTTTATTGGCTGTTTGCTGTTCCCCTACTCCACTCCACTATTTGACTGTTGTGCTGCATCAATCAATCAATCAATCAATCAATCAATCAATCAATCAATCAGTGGCTGGCTCAGGTGCAGCTCTTTAACTTACCTAAAAGGAGGGCGGAGAGAAGACAAGGAAGGTGAATGAGGTGTTCCAATGTGAAATGCCGGAAACACAGAAACACAGACGACACACAACAAGAGGTGGCAATCTATTCATTAATTGCATTAATCAATGAGCTCATTATCACTCATGCATTGTCCAACAGGTGTTGAAATAATGGGATAAAAGGGGAGATCCCTTCAGAAAGACAGAAACAATAGCAAAGACAAAAAACACTTTTGGAATCTGCTTTTAGTCAACACATAAGGAAAGGGTGCACCGGTCCTGGAAATACTGCATACCAGGTCAATGCGTGGAGTGGACAGAGCAAGCTCTATTTCCATCTCCCTGTTCTAAAAATCCATTTAATATATGGTCCCCAGATAGGGGACGTATCAGATATTAAACTGATAAGAACAGATACTACACTTGATCTTAGCCAAAAGGCCGAGAAGCGATAACCCGAACGGGCCGCGCGTTGCCCAGCCTGCCCGATACTGCTGTTCAGCCCTTGCAGCGATTCAGCCTACTTCTAGGCAATTCCATGGGGCCCTGCAGGCTCACACACTCACAGCACACGGAGGTGAATAAAGGCCGGAGAGGAAGCCAGACAGGATTTGCTTCTTTTGCTTGCACCACAATGCAGTGCTGAAAGAGGAGGAATCTACATAAAAATGCCTTCCTGGCAACGCCCAAATGCCCTGCTGCCATGCAGATAAACACTGGCAGCGGCAGCAAGTGCATGCCCACAGCCACCCCTTGTTCCTTCACACCTTGTATCAGCTGTAATCCAGTCCAGTCCAGTGCTGCCTGCTGAGCAGCACTGACCAACACTGCCTGGGCCCAGGCTTTTATCTCTGAGGCCCCATTATGATGTCAGAAAGCTGGCTCTGGAATCCTGAGGGCTCCACTATGACACGTGCAAAGTTCCGTCTGAACTTTATATAAGACGGTGAGGCTCAGTCAGTCACTCAGTGTTGCCTGAGAGGGCAACACTGCACAGCCGGCCGCCAGGCTGTCTTTTTTTTGCACAGGCTAGTTGCCTCCAGGAGGCCACAAGAGGGAGACAAGGGACTGCAAAATGGGAAAAATAGGCATCCACCAACTTTACAGACAACTTCTCCTTGCTCCTACAACCTCCATCCTTGCACAGTTTGTTATTCTTCTAGGTAACATAGTAACAAATCCAAATTGCTGCTCTCTTTGTAGGCAAGCAAGGCTTTGTTGCAACTGCAATTCTTACTTCTTCTTGAAATGTAGGGACGACAGTACATTCCATCACATCCATCTAGTGTACACAGTAGGTCCATTGTGGCGGGGCAGGCGAGCGGGCGGGCTGCTTTATTGGCTGTTTGCTGTTCCCCTACTCCACTCCACTATTTGACTGTTGTGCTGCATCAATCAATCAATCAATCAATCAATCAATCAATCAATCAATCAATCAGTGGCTGGCTCAGGTGCAGCTCTTTAACTTACCTAAAAGGGAGGGCGGAGAGAAGACAAGGAAGGTGAATGAGGTGTTCCAATGTGAAATGCCGGAAACACAGAAACACAGACGACACACAACAAGAGGTGGCAATCTATTCATTAATTGCATTTAATCAATGAGCTCATTATCACTCATGCATTGTCCAACAGGTGTTGAAATAATGGGATTAAAAGGGGAGATCCCTTCAGAAAGACAGAAACAATAGCAAAGACAAAAAACACTTTTGGAATCTGCTTTTAGTCAACACATAAGGAAAGGGTGCACCGGTCCTGGAAATACTGCAATACCAGGTCAATGCGTGGAGTGGACAGAGCAAGCTCTATTTCCATCTCCCTGTTCTAAAAATCCATTTAATATATGGTCCCCAGATAGGGGACGTATCAGATATTAAACTGATAAGAACAGATACTACACTTGATCTTAGCCAAAAGGCCGAGAAGCGATAACCCGAACGGGCCGCGCGTTGCCCGAGCCTGCCCGATACTGCTGTTCAGCCCTTGCAGCGATTCAGCCTACTTCTAGGCAATTCCATGGGGCCCTGCAGGCTCACACACTCACAGCTACACGGGAGGTGAATAAAGGCCGGAGAGGAAGCCAGACAGGATTTGCTTCTTTTGCTTGCACCACAATGCAGTGCTGAAAGAGGAGGAATCTACATAAAAACGCCTTCCTGGCAACGCCCAAATGCCCTGCTGCCATGCAGATAAACACTGGCAGCGGCAGCAAGTGCATGCCCACAGCCACCCCTTGTTCCTTCACACCTTGTATCAGCTGTAATCCAGTCCAGTCCAGTGCTGCCTGCTGAGCAGCACTGACCAACACTGCCTGGGCCCAGGCTTTTATCTCTGAGGCCCCATTATGATGTCAGAAAGCTGGCTCTGGAATCCTGAGGGCTCCACTATGACACGTGCAAAGTTCCGTCTGAACTTTATATAAGACGGTGAGGCTCAGTCAGTCACTCAGTGTTGCCTGAGAGGGCAACACTGCAACAGCCGGCCGCCAGGCTGTCTTTTTTTTGCACAGCTAGTTGCCTCCAGGAGGCCACAAGAGGGAGACAAGGGACTGCAAAATGGAAAATAGGCATCCACCAACTTTACAGACAACTTCTCCTTGCTCCTACAACCTCCATCCTTGCACAGTTTGTTATTCTTCTAGGTAACATAGTAACAAATCCAAATTGCTGCTCTCTTTGTAGGCAAGCAAGGCTTTGTTGCAACTGCAATTCTTACTTCTTCTTGAAATGTAGGGACGACAGTACATTCCATCACATCCATCTAGTGTACACAGGTAGGTCCATTGTGGCGGGCAGGCGAGGCGGCGGGCTGCTTTATTGGCTGTTTGCTGTTCCCCTACTCCACTCCACTATTTGACTGTTGTGCTGCATCAATCAATCAATCAATCAATCAATCAATCAATCAATCAATCAATCAATCAGTGGCTGGGCTCAGGTGCAGCTCTTTAACTTACCTAAAAGGGAGGGCGGAGAGAAGACAAGGAAGGTGAATGAGGTGTTCCAATGTGAAATGCCGGAAACACAGAAACACAGACGACACACAACAAGAGGTGGCAATCTATTCATTAATTGCATTTAATCAATGAGCTCATTATCACTCATGCATTGTCCAACAGGTGTTGAAATAATGGGATTAAAAGGGGAGATCCCTTCAGAAAGACAGAAACAATAGCAAAGACAAAAACACTTTTGGAATCTGCTTTTAGTCAACACTTAAGAAAGGGTGCACCGGTCCTGGAAATACTGCCAATACAGTCAATGCGTGGAGTGGACAGAGCAAGCTCTATTTCCATCTCCCTGTTCTAAAAATCCATTTAATATATGGTCCCCAGATAGGGGACGTATCAGATATTAAACTGATAAGAACAAGAAACTACACTTGATCTTAGCCAAAAGGCCGAGAAGCGATAACCCGAACGGGCCGCGCGTTGCCCGAGCCTGCCCGATACTGCTGTTCAGCCCTTGCAGCGATTCAGCCTACTTCTAGGCAATTCCATGGGGCCCTGCAGGCTCACACACTCACAGCTACACGGGAGGTGAATAAAGGCCGGAGAGGAAGCCAGACAGGATTTGCTTCTTTTGCTTGCACCACAATGCAGTGCTGAAAGAGGAGAATCTACATAAAAACGCCTTCCTGGCAACGCCCAAATGCCCTGCTGCCATGCAGATAAACACTGGCAGCGGCAGCAAGTGCATGCCCACAGCCACCCCTTGTTCCTTCACACCTTGTATCAGCTGTAATCCAGTCCAGTCCAGTGCTGCCTGCTGAGCAGCACTGACCAACACTGCCTGGGCCCAGGCTTTTATCTCTGAGGCCCCATTATGATGTCAGAAAGCTGGCTCTGGAATCCTGAGGGCTCCACTATGACACGTGCAAAGTTCCGTCTGAACTTTATATAAGACGGTGAGGCTCAGTCAGTCACTCAGTGTTGCCTGAGAGGGCAACACTGCAACAGCCGGCCGCCAGGCTGTCTTTTTTTTGCACAGCTAGTTGCCTCCAGGAGGCCACAAGAGGGAGACAAGGGACTGCAAAATGGAAAATAGGCATCCACCAACTTTACAGACAACTTCTCCTTGCTCCTACAACCTCCATCCTTGCACAGTTTGTTTATTCTTCTAGGTAACATAGTAACAAATCCAAATTGCTGCTCTCTTTGTAGGCAAGCAAGGCTTTGTTGCAACTGCAATTCTTACTTCTTCTTGAAATGTAGGGACGACAGTACATTCCATCACATCCATCTAGTGTACACAGGTAGGTCCATTGTGGCGGGCAGGCGAGCGGGCGGGCTGCTTTATTGGCTGTTTGCTGTTCCCCTACTCCACGCCACTATTTGACTGTTGTGCTGCATCAATCAATCAATCAATCAATCAATCAATCAATCAATCAATCAATCAATCAGTGGCTGGCTCAGGTGCAGCTCTTTAACTTACCTAAAAGGGAGGGCGGAGAGAAGACAAGGAAGGTGAATGAGGTGTTCCAATGTGAAATGCCGGAAACACAGAAACACAGACGCACACAACAAGAGGTGGCAATCTATTCATTAATTGCATTTAATCAATGAGCTCATTATCACTCATGCATTGTCCAACAGGTGTTGAAATAATGGGATTAAAAGGGGAGATCCCTTCAGAAAGACAGAAACAATAGCAAAGACAAAAAACACTTTTGGAATCTGCTTTTAGTCAACACATAAGGAAAGGGTGCACCGGTCCTGGAAATACTGCAATACCAGGTCAATGCGTGGGAGTGGACAGAGCAAGCTCTATTTTCCATCTCCCTGTTCTAAAAATCCATTTAATATATGGTCCCCAGATAGGGGACGTATCAGATATTAAACTGATAAGAACAGATACTACACTTGATCTTAGCCAAAAGGCCGAGAAGCGATAACCCGAACGGGCCGCGCGTTGCCCGAGCCTGCCCGATACTGCTGTTCAGCCCTTGCAGCGATTCAGCCTACTTCTAGGCAATTCCATGGGCCCTGCAGGCTCACACACTCACAGCTACACGGGAGGTGAATAAAGGCCGGAGAGGAAGCCAGACAGGATTTGCTTCTTTTGCTTGCACCACAATGCAGTGCTGAAAGAGGAGGAATCTACATAAAAACGCCTTCCTGGCAACGCCCAAATGCCCTGCTGCCATGCAGATAAACACTGGCAGCGGCAGCAAGTGCATGCCCACAGCCACCCCTTGTTCTTCACACCTTGTATCAGCTGTAATCCAGTCCAGTCCAGTGCTGCCTTGCTGAGCAGCACTGACCAACACTGCCTGGGCCCAGGCTTTTATCTCTGAGGCCCCATTATGATGTCAGAAAGCTGGCTCTGGAATCCTGAGGGCTCCACTATGACACGTGCAAGTTCCGTCTGAACTTTATATAAGACGTGAGGCTCAGTCAGTCACTCAGTGTTGCCTGAGAGGGCAACACTGCAACAGCCGGCCGCCAGGCTGTCTTTTTTTTGCACAGCTAGTTGCCTCCAGGAGGCCAACAAGAGGGAGACAAGGGACTGCAAAATGGAAAATAGGCATCCACCAACTTTACAGACAACTTCTCCTTGCTCCTACAACCTCCATCCTTGCACAGTTTGTTATTCTTCTAGGTACATTAGTAACAAATCAAATTGCTGCTCTCTTTGTAGGCAAGCAAGGCTTTGTTGCAACTGCAATTCTTACTTCTTCTTGAAATGTAGGGACGACAGTACATTCCATCACATCCATCTAGTGTACACAGGTAGGTCCATTGTGGCGGGCAGGCGAGCGGGCGGGCTGCTTTATTGGCTGTTTGCTGTTCCCCTACTCCACTCCACTATTTGACTGTTGTGCTGCATCAATCAATCAATCAATCAATCAATCAATCAATCAATCATCAATCAATCAATCAGTGGCTGGGCTCAGGTGCAGCTCTTTAACTTACCTAAAAGGGAGGGCGGAGAGAAGACAAGGAAGGTGAATGAGTGTTCCAATGTGAAATGCCGGAAACACAGAAACACAGACGACACACAACAAGAGGTGGCAATCTATTCATTAATTGCATTTAATCAATGAGCTCATTATCACTCATGCATTGTCCAACAGGTGTTGAAATAATGGGATTAAAAGGGAGATCCCTTCAGAAAGACAGAAACAATAGCAAAGACAAAAAACACTTTTGGAATCTGCTTTTAGTCAACACATAAGGAAAGGGTGCACCGGTCCTGGAAATACTGCAATACCAGGTCAATGCGTGGAGTGACAGAGCAAGCTCTATTTCCATCTCCCTGTTCTAAAAATCCATTTAATATATGGTCCCCAGATAGGGGACGTATCAGATATTAAACTGATAAGAACAGATACTACACTTGATCTTAGCCAAAAGGCCGAGAAGCGATAACCCGAACGGGCCGCGCGTTGCCCGAGCCTGCCCGATACTGCTGTTCAGCCCTTGCAGCGATTCAGCCTACTTCTAGGCAATTCCATGGGGCCCTGCAGGCTCACACACTCACAGCTACACGGGAGGTGAATAAAGGCCGGAGAGGAAGCCAGACAGGATTTGCTTCTTTTGCTTGCACCACAATGCAGTGCTGAAAGAGGAGGAATCTACATAAAAACGCCTTCCTGGCAACGCCCAAATGCCCTGCTGCCATGCAGATAAACACTGGCAGCGGCAGCAAGTGCATGCCCACAGCCACCCCTTGTTCCTTCACACCTTGTATCAGCTGTAATCCAGTCCAGTCCAGTGCTGCCTGCTGAGCAGCACTGACCAACACTGCCTGGGCCCAGGCTTTTATCTCTGAGGCCCCATTATGATGTCAGAAAGCTGGCTCTGGAATCCTGAGGGCTCCACTATGACACGTGCAAAGTTCCGTCTGAACTTTATATAAGACGGTGAGGCTCAGTCAGTCACTCAGTGTTGCCTGAGAGGGCAACACTGCAACAGCCGGCCGCCAGGCTGTCTTTTTTTTGCACAGCTAGTTGCCTCCAGGAGGCCACAAGAGGGAGACAAGGGACTGCAAAATGGAAAATAGGCATCCACCAACTTTACAGACAACTTCTCCTTGCTCCTACAACCTCCATCCTTGCACAGTTTGTTATTCTTCTAGGTAACATAGTAACAAATCCAAATTGCTGCTCTCTTTGTAGGCAAGCAAGGCTTTGTTGCAACTGCAATTCTTACTTCTTCTTGAAATGTAGGGACGACAGTACATTCCATCACATCCATCTAGTGTACACAGGTAGGTCCATTGTGGCGGGCAGGCGAGCGGGCGGGCTGCTTTATTGGCTGTTTGCTGTTCCCCTACTCCACTCCACTATTTGACTGTTGTGCTGCATCAATCAATCAATCAATCAATCAATCAATCAATCAATCAATCAATCAATCAGTGGCTGGCTCAGGTGCAGCTCTTTAACTTACCTAAAAGGGAGGGCGGAGAGAAGACAAGGAAGGTGAATGAGGTGTTCCAATGTGAAATGCCGGAAACACAGAAACACAGACGACACACAACAAGAGGTGGCAATCTATTCATTAATTGCATTTAATCAATGAGCTCATTATCACTCATGCATTGTCCAACAGGTGTTGAAATAATGGGATTAAAAGGGGAGATCCCTTCAGAAAGACAGAAACAATAGCAAAGACAAAAAACACTTTTGGAATCTGCTTTTAGTCAACACATAAGGAAAGGGTGCACCGGTCCTGGAAATACTGCAATACCAGGTCAATGCGTGGAGTGGACAGAGCAAGCTCTATTTCCATCTCCCTGTTCTAAAAATCCATTTAATATATGGTCCCCAGATAGGGGACGTATCAGATATTAAACTGATAAGAACAGATACTACACTTGATCTTAGCCAAAAGGCCGAGAAGCGATAACCCGAACGGGCCGCGCGTTGCCCGAGCCTGCCCGATACTGCTGTTCAGCCCTTGCAGCGATTCAGCCTACTTCTAGGCAATTCCATGGGGCCCTGCAGGCTCACACACTCACAGCTACACGGGAGGTGAATAAAGGCCGGAGAGGAAGCCAGACAGGATTTGCTTCTTTTGCTTGCACCACAATGCAGTGCTGAAAGAGGAGGAATCTACATAAAAACGCCTTCCTGGCAACGCCCAAATGCCCTGCTGCCATGCAGATAAACACTGGCAGCGGCAGCAAGTGCATGCCCACAGCCACCCCTTGTTCCTTCACACCTTGTATCTGCTGTAATCCAGTCCAGTCCAGTGCTGCCTGCTGAGCAGCACTGACCAACACTGCCTGGGCCCAGGCTTTTATCTCTGAGGCCCCATTATGATGTCAGAAAGCTGGCTCTGGAATCCTGAGGGCTCCACTATGACACGTGCAAAGTTCCGTCTGAACTTTATATAAGACGGTGAGGCTCAGTCAGTCACTCAGTGTTGCCTGAGAGGGCAACACTGCAACAGCCGGCCGCCAGGCTGTCTTTTTTTGCACAGCTAGTTGCCTCCAGGAGGCCACAAGAGGGAGACAAGGGACTGCAAATGGAAAATAGGCATCCACCAACTTTACAGACAACTTCTCCTTGCTCCTACAACCTCATCCTTGCACAGTTTGTTATTCTTCTAGGTAACATAGTAACAAATCCAAATTGCTGCTCTCTTTGTAGGCAAGCAAGGCTTTGTTGCAACTGCAATTCTTACTTCTTCTTGAAATGTAGGGACGACAGTACATTCCATCACATCCATCTAGTGTACACAGGTAGGTCCAATTGTGGCGGGCAGGCGAGCGGGCGGGCTGCTTTATTGGCTGTTTGCTGTTCCCCTACTCCACTCCACTATTTGACTGTTGTGCTGCATCAATCAATCAATCAATCAATCAATCAATCAATCAATCAATCAGTGGCTGGCTCAGGTGCAGCTCTTTAACTTACCTAAAAGGGAGGCGGAGAGAAGACAAGGAAGGTGAATGAGGTGTTCCAATGTGAAATGCCGGAAACACAGAAACACAGACGACACACAACAAGAGGTGGCAATCTATTCATTAATTGCATTTAATCAATGAGCTCATTATCACTCATGCATTGTCCAACAGGTGTTGAAATAATGGGATTAAAAGGGGAGATCCCTTCAGAAAGACAGAAACAATAGCAAAGACAAAAACACTTTTGGAATCTGCTTTTAGTCAACACATAAGGAAAGGGTTGCACAGGTCCTGGAAATACTGCAATACCAGGTCAATGCGTGGAGTGGACAGAGCAAGCTCTATTTCCATCTCCCTGTTCTAAAAATCCATTTAATATATGGTCCCCAGATAGGGGACGTATCAGATATTAAACTGATAAGAACAGATACTACACTTGATCTTAGCCAAAAGGCCGAGAAGCGATAACCCGAACGGGCCGCGCGTTGCCCGAGCCTGCCCGATACTGCTGTTCAGCCCTTGCAGCGATTCAGCCTACTTCTAGGCAATTCCATGGGGCCCTGCAGGCTCACACACTCACAGCTACACGTGAGGTGAATAAAGGCCGGAGAGGAAGCCAGACAGGATTTGCTTCTTTTGCTTGCACCACAATGCAGTGCTGAAAGAGGAGGAATCTACATAAAAACGCCTTCCTGGCAACGCCCAAATGCCCTGCTGCCATGCAGACAAACACTGGCAGCGGCAGCAAGTGCATGCCCACAGCCACCCCTTGTTCCTTCACACCTTGTATCAGCTGTAATCCAGTCCAGTCAGTGCTGCCTGCTGAGCAGCACTGACCAACACTGCCTGGGCCCAGGCTTTTATCTCTGAGGCCCCATTATGATGTCAGAAAGCTGGCTCTGGAATCCTGAGGGCTCCACTATGACACGTGCAAAGTTCCGTCTGAATTTTATATAAGACGGTGAGGCTCAGTCAGTCACTCAGTGTTGCCTGAGAGGGCAACACTGCAACAGCCGGCCGCCAGGCTGTCTTTTTTTTGCACAGCTAGTTGCCTCCAGGAGGCCACAAGAGGGAGACAAGGGACTGCAAAATGGAAAATAGGCATCCACCAACTTTACAGACAACTTCTCCTTGCTCCTACAACCTCCATCCTTGCACAGTTTGTTATTCTTCTAGGTAACATAGTAACAAATCCAAATTGCTGCTCTCTTTGTAGCAAGCAAGGCTTTGTTGCAACTGAAATTCTTACTTCTTCTTGAAATGTAGGGACGACAGTACATTCCATCACATCCATCTAGTGTACACAGGTAGGTCCATTGTGGCGGGCAGGCGAGCGGGCGGGCTGCTTATTGGCTGTTTGCTGTTCCCCTACTCCACTCCACTATTTGACTGTTGTGCTGCATCAATCAATCAATCAATCAATCAATCAATCAATCAATCAATCAATCAGTGGCTGGCTCAGGTGCAGCTCTTTAACTTACCTAAAAGGGAGGGCGGAGAGAAGACAAGGAAGGTGAATGAGGTGTTCCAATGTGAAATGCCGGAAACACAGAAACACAGACGACACACAACAAGAGGTGGCAATCTATTCATTAATTGCATTTAATCAATGAGCTCATTATCACTCATGCATTGTCCAACAGGTGTTGAAATAATGGGATTTAAAAGGGGAGATCCCTTCAGAAAGACAGAAACAATAGCAAGACAAAAAACACTTTTGGAATCTGCTTTTAGTCAACACATAAGGAAAGGGTGCACCGGTCCTGGAAATACTGCAATACCAGGTCAATGCGTGGAGTGGACAGAGCAAGCTCTATTTCCATCTCCCTGTTCTAAAAATCCATTTAATATATGGTCCCCAGATAGGGGACGTATCAGATATTAAACTGATATGAACAGATACTACACTTGATCTTAGCCAAAAGGCCGAGAAGGCGATAACCCGAACGGGCCGCGCGTTGCCCGAGCCTGCCCGATACTGCTGTTCAGCCCTTGCAGCGATTCAGCCTACTTCTAGGCAATTCCATGGGGCCCTGCAGGCTCACACACTCACAGCTACACGGGAGGTGAATAAAGGCCGGAGAGGAAGCCAGACAGGATTTGCTTCTTTTGCTTGCACCACAATGCAGTGCTGAAAGAGGAGGAATCTACATAAAAACCCCTTCCTGGCAACGCCCAAATGCCCTGCTGCCATGCAGATAAACACTGGCAGCGGCAGCAAGTGCATGCCCACAGCCACCCCTTGTTCCTTCACACCTTGTATCAGCTGTAATCCAGTCCAGTCCAGTGCTGCCTGCTGAGCAGCACTGACCAACACTGCCTGGGCCCAGGCTTTTATCTCTGAGGCCCCATTATGATGTCAGAAAGCTGGCTCTGGAATTCCTGAGGGCTCCACTATGACACGTGCAAAGTTCCGTCTGAACTTTATATAAGACGGTGAGGCTCAGTCAGTCACTCAGTGTTGCCTGAGAGGGCAACACTGCAACAGCCGGCCGCCAGGCTGTCTTTTTTTTGCACAGCTAGTTGCCTCCAGGAGGCCACAAGAGGGAGACAAGGGACTGCAAAATGGAAAATAGGCATCCACCAACTTTACAGACAACTTCTCCTTGCTCCTACAACCTCCATCCTTGCACAGTTTGTTATTCTTCTAGGTAACATAGTAACAAATCCAAATTGCTGCTCTCTTTGTAGGCAAGCAAGGCTTTGTTGCAACTGCAATTCTTACTTCTTCTTGAAATGTAGGGACGACAGTACATTCCATCACATCCATCTAGTGTACACAGGTAGGTCCATTGTGGCGGGCAGGCGAGCGGGCGGGCTGCTTTATTGGCTGTTTGCTGTTCCCCTACTCCACTCCACTATTTGACTGTTGTGCTGCATCAATCAATCAATCAATCAATCAATCAATCAATCAATCAATCAATCAATCAATCAATCAGTGGCTGGCTCAGGTGCAGCTCTTTAACTTACCTAAAAGGGAGGGCGGAGAGAAGACAAGGAAGGTGAATGAGGTGTTCCAATGTGAAATGCCGGAAACACAGAAACACAGACGACACACAACAAGAGGTGGCAATCTATTCATTAATTGCATTTAATCAATGAGCTCATTATCACTCATGCATTGTCCAACAGGTGTTGAAATAATGGGATTAAAAGGGGAGATCCCTTCAGAAAGACAGAAACAATAGCAAAGACAAAAAACACTTTTGGAATCTGCTTTTAGTCAACACATAAGGAAAGGGTGCACCGGTCCTGGAAATACTGCAATACCAGGTCAATGCGTGGAGTGGACAGAGCAAGCTCTATTTCCATCTCCCTGTTCTAAAAATCCATTTAATATATGGTCCCCAGATAGGGGACGTATCAGATATTAAACTGATAAGAACAGATACTACACTTGATCTTAGCCAAAAGGCCGAGAAGCGATAACCCGAACGGCCGCGCGTTGCCCGAGCCTGCCCGATACTGCTGTTCAGCCCTTGCAGCGATTCAGCCTACTTCTAGGCAATTCCATGGGGCCCTGCAGGCTCACACACTCACAGCTACACGGGAGGTGAATAAAGGCCGGAGAGGAAGCCAGACAGGATTTGCTTCTTTTGCTTGCACCACAATGCAGTGCTGAAAGAGGAGGAATCTACATAAAAACGCCTTCCTGGCAACGCCCAAATGCCCTGCTGCCATGCAGATAAACACTGGCAGCGGCAGCAAGTGCATGCCCACAGCCACCCCTTGTTCCTTCACACCTTGTATCAGCTGTAATCCAGTCCAGTCCAGTGCTGCCTGCTGAGCAGCACTGACCAACACTGCCTGGGCCCAGGCTTTTATCTCTGAGGCCCCATTATGATGTCAGAAAGCTGGCTCTGGAATCCTGAGGGCTCCACTATGACACGTGCAAAGTTCCGTCTGAACTTTATATAAGACGGTGAGGCTCAGTCAGTCACTCAGTGTTGCCTGAGAGGGCAACACTGCAACAGCCGGCCGCCAGGCTGTCTTTTTTTTGCACAGCTAGTTGCCTCCAGGAGGCCACAAGAGGGAGACAAGGGACTGCAAAATGGAAAATAGGCATCCACCAACTTTACAGACAACTTCTCCTTGCTCCTACAACCTCCATCCTTGCACAGTTTGTTATTCTTCTAGGTAACATAGTAACAAATCCAAATTGCTGCTCTCTTTGTAGGCAAGCAAGGCTTTGTTGCAACTGCAATTCTTACTTCTTCTTGAAATGTAGGGACGACAGTACATTCCATCACATCCATCTAGTGTACACAGGTAGGTCCATTGTGGCGGGCAGGCGAGCGGGCGGGCTGCTTTATTGGCTGTTTGCTGTTCCCCTACTCCACTCCACTATTTGACTGTTGTGCTGCATCAATCAATCAATCAATCAATCAATCAATCAATCAATCAATCAATCAATCAGTGGCTGGCTCAGGTGCAGCTCTTTAACTTACCTAAAAGGGAGGGCGGAGAGAAGACAAGGAAGGTGAATGAGGTGTTCCAATGTGAAATGCCGGAAACACAGAAACACAGACGACACACAACAAGAGGTGGCAATCTATTCATTAATTGCATTTAATCAATGAGCTCATTATCACTCATGCATTGTCCAACAGGTGTTGAAATAATGGGATTAAAAGGGGAGATCCCTTCAGAAAGACAGAAACAATAGCAAAGACAAAAAACACTTTTGGAATCTGCTTTTAGTCAACACATAAGGAAAGGGTGCACCGGTCCTGGAAATACTGCAATACCAGGTCAATGCGTGGAGTGGACAGAGCAAGCTCTATTTCCATCTCCCTGTTCTAAAAATCCATTTAATATATGGTCCCCAGATAGGGGACGTATCAGATATTAAACTGATAAGAACAGATACTACACTTGATCTTAGCCAAAAGGCCGAGAAGCGATAACCCGAACGGGCCGCGCGTTGCCCGAGCCTGCCCGATACTGCTGTTCAGCCCTTGCAGCGATTCAGCCTACTTCTAGGCAATTCCATGGGGCCCTGCAGGCTCACACACTCACAGCTACACGGGAGGTGAATAAAGGCCGGAGAGGAAGCCAGACAGGATTTGCTTCTTTTGCTTGCACCACAATGCAGTGCTGAAAGAGGAGGAATCTACATAAAAACGCCTTCCTGGCAACGCCCAAATGCCCTGCTGCCATGCAGATAAACACTGGCAGCGGCAGCAAGTGCATGCCCACAGCCACCCCCTTGTTCCTTCACACCTTGTATCAGCTGTAATCCAGTCCAGTCCAGTGCTGCCTGCTGAGCAGCACTGACCAACACTGCCTGGGCCCAGGCTTTTATCTCTGAGGCCCCATTATGATGTCAGAAAGCTGGCTCTGGAATCCTGAGGGCTCCACTATGACACGTGCAAAGTTCCGTCTGAACTTTATATAAGACGGTGAGGCTCAGTCAGTCACTCAGTGTTGCCTGAGAGGGCAACACTGCAACAGCCGGCCGCCAGGCTGTCTTTTTTTTGCACAGCTAGTTGCCTCCAGGAGGCCACAAGAGGGAGACAAGGGACTGCCAAAATGGAAAATAGGCATCCACCAACTTTACAGACAACTTCTCCTTGCTCCTACAACCTCCATCCTTGCACAGTTTGTTATTCTTCTAGGTAACATAGTAACAAATCCAAATTGCTGCTCTCTTTGTAGGCAAGCAAGGCTTTGTTGCAACTGCAATTCTTACTTCTTCTTGAAATGTAGGGACGACAGTACATTCCATCACATCCATCTAGTGTACACAGGTAGGTCCATTGTGGCGGGCAGGCGAGCGGGCCGGGCTGCTTTATTGGCTGTTTGCTGTTCCCCTACTCCACTCCACTATTTGACTGTTGTGCTGCATCAATCAATCAATCAATCAATCAATCAATCAATCAATCAATCAGTGGCTGGCTCAGGTGCAGCTCTTTAACTTACCTAAAAGGGAGGGCGGAGAGAAGACAAGGAAAGGTGAATGAGGTGTTCCAATGTGAAATGCCGGAAACACAGAAACACAGACGACACACAACAAGAGGTGGCAATCTATTCATTAATTGCATTTAATCAATGAGATCATTATCACTCATGCATTGTCCAACAGGTGTTGAAATAATGGGATTAAAAGGGGAGATCCCTTCAGAAAGACAGAAACAATAGCAAAGACAAAAAACACTTTTGGAATCTGCTTTTAGTCAACACATAAGGAAAGGGTGCACCGGTCCTGGAAATACTGCAATACCAGGTCAATGCGTGGAGTGGACAGAGCAAGCTCTATTTCCATCTCCCTGTTCTAAAAATCCATTTAATATATGGTCCCAGATAGGGGACGTATCAGATATTAAACTGATAAGAACAGATACTACACTTGATCTTAGCCAAAAGGCCGAGAAGCGATAACCCGAACGGGCCGCGCGTTGCCCGAGCCTGCCCGATACTGCTGTTCAGCCCTTGCAGCGATTCAGCCTACTTCTAGGCAATTCCATGGGGCCCTGCAGGCTCACACACTCACAGCTACACGGGAGGTGAATAAAGGCCGGAGAGGAAGCCAGACAGGATTTGCTTCTTTTGCTTGCACCACAATGCAGTGCTGAAAGAGGAGGAATCTACATAAAAACGCCTTCCTGGCAACGCCCAAATGCCCTGCTGCCATGCAGATAAACACTGGCAGCGGCAGCAAGTGCATGCCCACAGCCACCCCTTGTTCCTTCACACCTTGTATCAGCTGTAATCCAGTCCAGTCCAGTGCTGCCTGCTGAGCAGCACTGACCAACACTGCCTGGGCCCAGGCTTTTATCTCTGAGGCCCCATTATGATGTCAGAAAGCTGGCTCTGGAATCCTGAGGGCTCCACTATGACACGTGCAAAGTTCCGTCTGAACTTTATATAAGACGGTGAGGCTCAGTCAGTCACTCAGTGTTGCCTGAGAGGGCAACACTGCAACAGCCGGCCGCCAGGCTGTCTTTTTTTTGCACAGCTAGTTGCCTCCAGGAGGCCACAAGAGGGAGACAAGGGACTGCAAAATGGAAAATAGGCATCCACCAACTTTACAGACAACTTCTCCTTGCTCCTACAACCTCCATCCTTGCACAGTTTGTTATTCTTCTAGGTAACATAGTAACAAATCCAAATTGCTGCTCTCTTTGTAGGCAAGCAAGGCTTTGTTGCAACTGCAATTCTTACTTCTTCTTGAAATGTAGGGACGACAGTACATTCCATCACATCCATCTAGTGTACACAGGTAGGTCCATTGTGGCGGGCAGGCGAGCGGGCGGGCTGCTTTATTGGCTGTTTGCTGTTCCCCTACTCCACTCCACTATTTGACTGTTGTGCTGCATCAATCAATCAATCAATCAATCAATCAATCAATCAATCAATCAATCAATCAATCAATCAGTGGCTGGCTCAGGTGCAGCTCTTTAACTTACCTAAAAGGGAGGGCGGAGAGAAGACAAGGAAGGTGAATGAGGTGTTCCAATGTGAAATGCCGGAAACACAGAAACACAGACGACACACAACAAGAGGTGGCAATCTATTCATTAATTGCATTTAATCAATGAGCTCATTATCACTCATGCATTGTCCAACAGGTGTTGAAATAATGGGATTAAAAGGGGAGATCCCTTCAGAAAGACAGAAACAATAGCAAAGACAAAAAACACTTTTGGAATCTGCTTTTAGTCAACACATAAGGAAAGGGTGCACCGGTCCTGGAAATACTGCAATACCAGGTCAATGCGTGGAGTGGACAGAGCAAGCTCTATTTCCATCTCCCTGTTCTAAAAATCCATTTAATATATGGTCCCCAGATAGGGGACGTATCAGATATTAAACTGATAAGAACAGATACTACACTTGATCTTAGCCAAAAGGCCGAGAAGCGATAACCCGAACGGGCCGCGCGTTGCCCGAGCCTGCCCGATACTGCTGTTCAGCCCTTGCAGCGATTCAGCCTACTTCTAGGCAATTCCATGGGGCCCTGCAGGCTCACACACTCACAGCTACACGGGAGGTGAATAAAGGCCGGAGAGGAAGCCAGACAGGATTTGCTTCTTTTGCTTGCACCACAATGCAGTGCTGAAAGAGGAGGAATCTACATAAAAACGCCTTCCTGGCAACGCCCAAATGCCCTGCTGCCATGCAGATAAACACTGGCAGCGGCAGCAAGTGCATGCCCACAGCCACCCCTTGTTCCTTCACACCTTGTATCAGCTGTAATCCAGTCCAGTCCAGTGCTGCCTGCTGAGCAGCACTGACCAACACTGCCTGGGCCCAGGCTTTTATCTCTGAGGCCCCATTATGATGTCAGAAAGCTGGCTCTGGAATCCTGAGGGCTCCACTATGACACGTGCAAAGTTCCGTCTGAACTTTATATAAGACGGTGAGGCTCAGTCAGTCACTCAGTGTTGCCTGAGAGGGCAACACTGCAACAGCCGGCCGCCAGGCTGTCTTTTTTTTGCACAGCTAGTTGCCTCCAGGAGGCCACAAGAGGGAGACAAGGGACTGCAAAATGGAAAATAGGCATCCACCAACTTTACAGACAACTTCTCCTTGCTCCTACAACCTCCATCCTTGCACAGTTTGTTATTCTTCTAGGTAACATAGTAACAAATCCAAATTGCTGCTCTCTTTGTAGGCAAGCAAGGCTTTGTTGCAACTGCAATTCTTACTTCTTCTTGAAATGTAGGGACGACAGTACATTCCATCACATCCATCTAGTGTACACAGGTAGGTCCATTGTGGCGGGCAGGCGAGCGGGTGGGCTGCTTTATTGGCTGTTTGCTGTTCCCCTACTCCACTCCACTATTTGACTGTTGTGCTGCATCAATCAATCAATCAATCAATCAATCAATCAATCAATCAATCAATCAGTGGCTGGCTCAGGTGCAGCTCTTTAACTTACCTAAAAGGGAGGGTGGAGAGAAGACAAGGAAGGTGAATGAGGTGTTCCAATGTGAAATGCCGGAAACACAGAAACACAGACGACACACAACAAGAGGTGGCAATCTATTCATTAATTGCATTTAATCAATGAGCTCATTATCACTCATGCATTGTCCAACAGGTGTTGAAATAATGGGATTAAAAGGGGAGATCCCTTCAGAAAGACAGAAACAATAGCAAAGACAAAAAACACTTTTGGAATCTGCTTTTAGTCAACACATAAGGAAAGGGTGCACCGGTCCTGGAAATACTGCAATACCAGGTCAATGCGTGGAGTGGACAGAGCAAGCTCTATTTCCATCTCCCTGTTCTAAAAATCCATTTAATATATGGTCCCCAGATAGGGGACGTATCAGATATTAAACTGATAAGAACAGATACTACACTTGATCTTAGCCAAAAGGCCGAGAAGCGATAACCCGAACGGGCCGCGCGTTGCCCGAGCCTGCCCGATACTGCTGTTCAGCCCTTGCAGCGATTCAGCCTACTTCTAGGCAATTCCATGGGGCCCTGCAGGCTCACACACTCACAGCTACACGGGAGGTGAATAAAGGACGGAGAGGAAGCCAGACAGGATTTGCTTCTTTTGCTTGCACCACAATGCAGTGCTGAAAGAGGAGGAATCTACATAAAAACGCCTTCCTGGCAACGCCCAAATGCCCTGCTGCCATGCAGATAAACACTGGCAGCGGCAGCAAGTGCATGCCCACAGCCACCCCTTGTTCCTTCACACCTTGTATCAGCTGTAATCCAGTCCAGTCCAGTGCTGCCTGCTGAGCAGCACTGACCAACACTGCCTGGGCCCAGGCTTTTATCTCTGAGGCCCCATTATGATGTCAGAAAGCTGGCTCTGGAATCCTGAGGGCTCCACTATGACACGTGCAAAGTTCCGTCTGAACTTTATATAAGACGGTGAGGCTCAGTCAGTCACTCAGTGTTGCCTGAGAGGGCAACACTGCAACAGCCGGCCGCCAGGCTGTCTTTTTTTTGCACAGCTAGTTGCCTCCAGGAGGCCACAAGAGGGAGACAAGGGACTGCAAAATGGAAAATAGGCATCCACCAACTTTACAGACAACTTCTCCTTGCTCCTACAACCTCCATCCTTGCACAGTTTGTTATTCTTCTAGGTAACATAGTAACAAATCCAAATTGCTGCTCTCTTTGTAGGCAAGCAAGGCTTTGTTGCAACTGCAATTCTTACTTCTTCTTGAAATGTAGGGACGACAGTACATTCCATCACATCCATCTAGTGTACACAGGTAGGTCCATTGTGGCGGGCAGGCGAGCGGGCGGGCTGCTTTATTGGCTGTTTGCTGTTCCCCTACTCCACTCCACTATTTGACTGTTGTGCTGCATCAATCAATCAATCAATCAATCAATCAATCAATCAATCAATCAATCAATCAATCAATCAATCAATCAGTGGCTGGCTCAGGTGCAGCTCTTTAACTTACCTAAAAGGGAGGGCGGAGAGAAGACAAGGAAGGTGAATGAGGTGTTCCAATGTGAAATGCCGGAAACACAGAAACACAGACGACACACAACAAGAGGTGGCAATCTATTCATTAATTGCATTTAATCAATGAGCTCATTATCACTCATGCATTGTCCAACAGGTGTTGAAATAATGGGATTAAAAGGGGAGATCCCTTCAGAAAGACAGAAACAATAGCAAAGACAAAAAACACTTTTGGAATCTGCTTTTAGTCAACACATAAGGAAAGGGTGCACCGGTCCTGGAAATACTGCAATACCAGGTCAATGCGTGGAGTGGACAGAGCAAGCTCTATTTCCATCTCCCTGTTCTAAAAATCCATTTAATATATGGTCCCCAGATAGGGGACGTATCAGATATTAAACTGATAAGAACAGATACTACACTTGATCTTAGCCAAAAGGCCGAGAAGCGATAACCCGAACGGGCCGCGCGTTGCCCGAGCCTGCCCGATACTGCTGTTCAGCCCTTGCAGCGATTCAGCCTACTTCTAGGCAATTCCATGGGGCCCTGCAGGCTCACACACTCACAGCTACACGGGAGGTGAATAAAGGCCGGAGAGGAAGCCAGACAGGATTTGCTTCTTTTGCTTGCACCACAATGCAGTGCTGAAAGAGGAGGAATCTACATAAAAACGCCTTCCTGGCAACGCCCAAATGCCCTGCTGCCATGCAGATAAACACTGGCAGCGGCAGCAAGTGCATGCCCACAGCCACCCCTTGTTCCTTCACACCTTGTATCAGCTGTAATCCAGTCCAGTCCAGTGCTGCCTGCTGAGCAGCACTGACCAACACTGCCTGGGCCCAGGCTTTTATCTCTGAGGCCCCATTATGATGTCAGAAAGCTGGCTCTGGAATCCTGAGGGCTCCACTATGACACGTGCAAAGTTCCGTCTGAACTTTATATAAGACGGTGAGGCTCAGTCAGTCACTCAGTGTTGCCTGAGAGGGCAACACTGCAACAGCCGGCCGCCAGGCTGTCTTTTTTTTGCACAGCTAGTTGCCTCCAGGAGGCCACAAGAGGGAGACAAGGGACTGCAAAATGGAAAATAGGCATCCACCAACTTTACAGACAACTTCTCCTTGCTCCTACAACCTCCATCCTTGCACAGTTTGTTATTCTTCTAGGTAACATAGTAACAAATCCAAATTGCTGCTCTCTTTGTAGGCAAGCAAGGCTTTGTTGCAACTGCAATTCTTACTTCTTCTTGAAATGTAGGGACGACAGTACATTCCATCACATCCATCTAGTGTACACAGGTAGGTCCATTGTGGCGGGCAGGCGAGCGGGCGGGCTGCTTTATTGGCTGTTTGCTGTTCCCCTACTCCACTCCACTATTTAACTGTTGTGCTGCATCAATCAATCAATCAATCAATCAATCAATCAATCAATCAATCAATCAATCAGTGGCTGGCTCAGGTGCAGCTCTTTAACTTACCTAAAAGGGAGGGCGGAGAGAAGACAAGGAAGGTGAATGAGGTGTTCCAATGTGAAATGCCGGAAACACAGAAACACAGACGACACACAACAAGAGGTGGCAATCTATTCATTAATTGCATTTAATCAATGAGCTCATTATCACTCATGCATTGTCCAACAGGTGTTGAAATAATGGGATTAAAAGGGGAGATCCCTTCAGAAAGACAGAAACAATAGCAAAGACAAAAAACACTTTTGGAATCTGCTTTTAGTCAACACATAAGGAAAGGGTGCACCGGTCCTGGAAATACTGCAATACCAGGTCAATGCGTGGAGTGGACAGAGCAAGCTCTATTTCCATCTCCCTGTTCTAAAAATCCATTTAATATATGGTCCCCAGATAGGGGACGTATCAGATATTAAACTGATAAGAACAGATACTACACTTGATCTTAGCCAAAAGGCCGAGAAGCGATAACCCGAACGGGCCGCGCGTTGCCCGAGCCTGCCCGATACTGCTGTTCAGCCCTTGCAGCGATTCAGCCTACTTCTAGGCAATTCCATGGGGCCCTGCAGGCTCACACACTCACAGCTACACGGGAGGTGAATAAAGGCCGGAGAGGAAGCCAGACAGGATTTGCTTCTTTTGCTTGCACCACAATGCAGTGCTGAAAGAGGAGGAATCTACATAAAAACGCCTTCCTGGCAACGCCCAAATGCCCTGCTGCCATGCAGATAAACACTGGCAGCGGCAGCAAGTGCATGCCCACAGCCACCCCTTGTTCCTTCACACCTTGTATCAGCTGTAATCCAGTCCAGTCCAGTGCTGCCTGCTGAGCAGCACTGACCAACACTGCCTGGGCCCAGGCTTTTATCTCTGAGGCCCCATTATGATGTCAGAAAGCTGGCTCTGGAATCCTGAGGGCTCCACTATGACACGTGCAAAGTTCCGTCTGAACTTTATATAAGACGGTGAGGCTCAGTCAGTCACTCAGTGTTGCCTGAGAGGGCAACACTGCAACAGCCGGCCGCCAGGCTGTCTTTTTTTTGCACAGCTAGTTGCCTCCAGGAGGCCACAAGAGGGAGACAAGGGACTGCAAAATGGAAAATAGGCATCCACCAACTTTACAGACAACTTCTCCTTGCTCCTACAACCTCCATCCTTGCACAGTTTGTTATTCTTCTAGGTAACATAGTAACAAATCCAAATTGCTGCTCTCTTTGTAGGCAAGCAAGGCTTTGTTGCAACTGCAATTCTTACTTCTTCTTGAAATGTAGGGACGACAGTACATTCCATCACATCCATCTAGTGTACACAGGTAGGTCCATTGTGGCGGGCAGGCGAGCGGGCGGGCTGCTTTATTGGCTGTTTGCTGTTCCCCTACTCCACTCCACTATTTGACTGTTGTGCTGCATCAATCAATCAATCAATCAATCAATCAATCAATCAATCAATCAATCAATCAATCAGTGGCTGGCTCAGGTGCAGCTCTTTAACTTACCTAAAAGGGAGGGCGGAGAGAAGACAAGGAAGGTGAATGAGGTGTTCCAATGTGAAATGCCGGAAACACAGAAACACAGACGACACACAACAAGAGGTGGCAATCTATTCATTAATTGCATTTAATCAATGAGCTCATTATCACTCATGCATTGTCCAACAGGTGTTGAAATAATGGGATTAAAAGGGGAGATCCCTTCAGAAAGACAGAAACAATAGCAAAGACAAAAAACACTTTTGGAATCTGCTTTTAGTCAACACATAAGGAAAGGGTGCACCGGTCCTGGAAATACTGCAATACCAGGTCAATGCGTGGAGTGGACAGAGCAAGCTCTATTTCCATCTCCCTGTTCTAAAAATCCATTTAATATATGGTCCCCAGATAGGGGACGTATCAGATATTAAACTGATAAGAACAGATACTACACTTGATCTTAGCCAAAAGGCCGAGAAGCGATAACCCGAACGGGCCGCGCGTTGCCCGAGCCTGCCCGATACTGCTGTTCAGCCCTTGCAGCGATTCAGCCTACTTCTAGGCAATTCCATGGGGCCCTGCAGGCTCACACACTCACAGCTACACGGGAGGTGAATAAAGGCCGGAGAGGAAGCCAGACAGGATTTGCTTCTTTTGCTTGCACCACAATGCAGTGCTGAAAGAGGAGGAATCTACATAAAAACGCCTTCCTGGCAACGCCCAAATGCCCTGCTGCCATGCAGATAAACACTGGCAGCGGCAGCAAGTGCATGCCCACAGCCACCCCTTGTTCCTTCACACCTTGTATCAGCTGTAATCCAGTCCAGTCCAGTGCTGCCTGCTGAGCAGCACTGACCAACACTGCCTGGGCCCAGGCTTTTATCTCTGAGGCCCCATTATGATGTCAGAAAGCTGGCTCTGGAATCCTGAGGGCTCCACTATGACACGTGCAAAGTTCCGTCTGAACTTTATATAAGACGGTGAGGCTCAGTCAGTCACTCAGTGTTGCCTGAGAGGGCAACACTGCAACAGCCGGCCGCCAGGCTGTCTTTTTTTTGCACAGCTAGTTGCCTCCAGGAGGCCACAAGAGGGAGACAAGGGACTGCAAAATGGAAAATAGGCATCCACCAACTTTACAGACAACTTCTCCTTGCTCCTACAACCTCCATCCTTGCACAGTTTGTTATTCTTCTAGGTAACATAGTAACAAATCCAAATTGCTGCTCTCTTTGTAGGCAAGCAAGGCTTTGTTGCAACTGCAATTCTTACTTCTTCTTGAAATGTAGGGACGACAGTACATTCCATCACATCCATCTAGTGTACACAGGTAGGTCCATTGTGGCGGGCAGGCGAGCGGGCGGGCTGCTTTATTGGCTGTTTGCTGTTCCCCTACTCCACTCCACTATTTGACTGTTGTGCTGCATCAATCAATCAATCAATCAATCAATCAATCAATCAATCAATCAATCAATCAATCAATCAGTGGCTGGCTCAGGTGCAGCTCTTTAACTTACCTAAAAGGGAGGGCGGAGAGAAGACAAGGAAGGTGAATGAGGTGTTCCAATGTGAAATGCCGGAAACACAGAAACACAGACGACACACAACAAGAGGTGGCAATCTATTCATTAATTGCATTTAATCAATGAGCTCATTATCACTCATGCATTGTCCAACAGGTGTTGAAATAATGGGATTAAAAGGGGAGATCCCTTCAGAAAGACAGAAACAATAGCAAAGACAAAAAACACTTTTGGAATCTGCTTTTAGTCAACACATAAGGAAAGGGTGCACCGGTCCTGGAAATACTGCAATACCAGGTCAATGCGTGGAGTGGACAGAGCAAGCTCTATTTCCATCTCCCTGTTCTAAAAATCCATTTAATATATGGTCCCCAGATAGGGGACGTATCAGATATTAAACTGATAAGAACAGATACTACACTTGATCTTAGCCAAAAGGCCGAGAAGCGATAACCCGAACGGGCCGCGCGTTGCCCGAGCCTGCCCGATACTGCTGTTCAGCCCTTGCAGCGATTCAGCCTACTTCTAGGCAATTCCATGGGGCCCTGCAGGCTCACACACTCACAGCTACACGGGAGGTGAATAAAGGCCGGAGAGGAAGCCAGACAGGATTTGCTTCTTTTGCTTGCACCACAATGCAGTGCTGAAAGAGGAGGAATCTACATAAAAACGCCTTCCTGGCAACGCCCAAATGCCCTGCTGCCATGCAGATAAACACTGGCAGCGGCAGCAAGTGCATGCCCACAGCCACCCCTTGTTCCTTCACACCTTGTATCAGCTGTAATCCAGTCCAGTCCAGTGCTGCCTGCTGAGCAGCACTGACCAACACTGCCTGGGCCCAGGCTTTTATCTCTGAGGCCCCATTATGATGTCAGAAAGCTGGCTCTGGAATCCTGAGGGCTCCACTATGACACGTGCAAAGTTCCGTCTGAACTTTATATAAGACGGTGAGGCTCAGTCAGTCACTCAGTGTTGCCTGAGAGGGCAACACTGCAACAGCCGGCCGCCAGGCTGTCTTTTTTTTGCACAGCTAGTTGCCTCCAGGAGGCCACAAGAGGGAGACAAGGGACTGCAAAATGGAAAATAGGCATCCACCAACTTTACAGACAACTTCTCCTTGCTCCTACAACCTCCATCCTTGCACAGTTTGTTATTCTTCTAGGTAACATAGTAACAAATCCAAATTGCTGCTCTCTTTGTAGGCAAGCAAGGCTTTGTTGCAACTGCAATTCTTACTTCTTCTTGAAATGTAGGGACGACAGTACATTCCATCACATCCATCTAGTGTACACAGGTATGTCCATTGTGGCGGGCAGGCGAGCGGGCGGGCTGCTTTATTGGCTGTTTGCTGTTCCCCTACTCCACTCCACTATTTGACTGTTGTGCTGCATCAATCAATCAATCAATCAATCAATCAATCAATCAATCAATCAATCAATCAATCAGTGGCTGGCTCAGGTGCAGCTCTTTAACTTACCTAAAAGGGAGGGCGGAGAGAAGACAAGGAAGGTGAATGAGGTGTTCCAATGTGAAATGCCGGAAACACAGACGACACACAACAAGAGGTGGCAATCTATTCATTAATTGCATTTAATCAATGAGCTCATTATCACTCATGCATTGTCCAACAGGTGTTGAAATAATGGGATTAAAAGGGGAGATCCCTTCAGAAAGACAGAAACAATAGCAAAGACAAAAAACACTTTTGGAATCTGCTTTTAGTCAACACATAAGGAAAGGGTGCACCGGTCCTGGAAATACTGCAATACCAGGTCAATGCGTGGAGTGGACAGAGCAAGCTCTATTTCCATCTCCCTGTTCTAAAAATCCATTTAATATATGGTCCCCAGATAGGGGACGTATCAGATATTAAACTGATAAGAACAGATACTACACTTGATCTTAGCCAAAAGGCCGAGAAGCGATAACCCGAACGGGCCGCGCGTTGCCCGAGCCTGCCCGATACTGCTGTTCAGCCCTTGCAGCGATTCAGCCTACTTCTAGGCAATTCCATGGGGCCCTGCAGGCTCACACACTCACAGCTACACGGGAGGTGAATAAAGGCCGGAGAGGAAGCCAGACAGGATTTGCTTCTTTTGCTTGCACCACAATGCAGTGCTGAAAGAGGAGGAATCTACATAAAAACGCCTTCCTGGCAACGCCCAAATGCCCTGCTGCCATGCAGATAAACACTGGCAGCGGCAGCAAGTGCATGCCCACAGCCACCCCTTGTTCCTTCACACCTTGTATCAGCTGTAATCCAGTCCAGTCCAGTGCTGCCTGCTGAGCAGCACTGACCAACACTGCCTGGGCCCAGGCTTTTATCTCTGAGGCCCCATTATGATGTCAGAAAGCTGGCTCTGGAATCCTGAGGGCTCCACTATGACACGTGCAAAGTTCCGTCTGAACTTTATATAAGACGGTGAGGCTCAGTCAGTCACTCAGTGTTGCCTGAGAGGGCAACACTGCAACAGCCGGCCGCCAGGCTGTCTTTTTTTTGCACAGCTAGTTGCCTCCAGGAGGCCACAAGAGGGAGACAAGGGACTGCAAAATGGAAAATAGGCATCCACCAACTTTACAGACAACTTCTCCTTGCTCCTACAACCTCCATCCTTGCACAGTTTGTTATTCTTCTAGGTAACATAGTAACAAATCCAAATTGCTGCTCTCTTTGTAGGCAAGCAAGGCTTTGTTGCAACTGCAATTCTTACTTCTTCTTGAAATGTAGGGACGACAGTACATTCCATCACATCCATCTAGTGTACACAGGTAGGTCCATTGTGGCGGGCAGGCGAGCGGGCGGGCTGCTTTATTGGCTGTTTGCTGTTCCCCTACTCCACTCCACTATTTGACTGTTGTGCTGCATCAATCAATCAATCAATCAATCAATCAATCAATCAATCAATCAATCAATCAGTGGCTGGCTCAGGTGCAGCTCTTTAACTTACCTAAAAGGGAGGGCGGAGAGAAGACAAGGAAGGTGAATGAGGTGTTCCAATGTGAAATGCCGGAAACACAGAAACACAGACGACACACAACAAGAGGTGGCAATCTATTCATTAATTGCATTTAATCAATGAGCTCATTATCACTCATGCATTGTCCAACAGGTGTTGAAATAATGGGATTAAAAGGGGAGATCCCTTCAGAAAGACAGAAACAATAGCAAAGACAAAAAACACTTTTGGAATCTGCTTTTAGTCAACACATAAGGAAAGGGTGCACCGGTCCTGGAAATACTGCAATACCAGGTCAATGCGTGGAGTGGACAGAGCAAGCTCTATTTCCATCTCCCTGTTCTAAAAATCCATTTAATATATGGTCCCCAGATAGGGGACGTATCAGATATTAAACTGATAAGAACAGATACTACACTTGATCTTAGCCAAAAGGCCGAGAAGCGATAACCCGAACGGGCCGCGCGTTGCCCGAGCCTGCCCGATACTGCTGTTCAGCCCTTGCAGCGATTCAGCCTACTTCTAGGCAATTCCATGGGGCCCTGCAGGCTCACACACTCACAGCTACACGGGAGGTGAATAAAGGCCGGAGAGGAAGCCAGACAGGATTTGCTTCTTTTGCTTGCACCACAATGCAGTGCTGAAAGAGGAGGAATCTACATAAAAACGCCTTCCTGGCAACGCCCAAATGCCCTGCTGCCATGCAGATAAACACTGGCAGCGGCAGCAAGTGCATGCCCACAGCCACCCCTTGTTCCTTCACACCTTGTATCAGCTGTAATCCAGTCCAGTCCAGTGCTGCCTGCTGAGCAGCACTGACCAACACTGCCTGGGCCCAGGCTTTTATCTCTGAGGCCCCATTATGATGTCAGAAAGCTGGCTCTGGAATCCTGAGGGCTCCACTATGACACGTGCAAAGTTCCGTCTGAACTTTATATAAGACGGTGAGGCTCAGTCAGTCACTCAGTGTTGCCTGAGAGGGCAACACTGCAACAGCCGGCCGCCAGGCTGTCTTTTTTTTGCACAGCTAGTTGCCTCCAGGAGGCCACAAGAGGGAGACAAGGGACTGCAAAATGGAAAATAGGCATCCACCAACTTTACAGACAACTTCTCCTTGCTCCTACAACCTCCATCCTTGCACAGTTTGTTATTCTTCTAGGTAACATAGTAACAAATCCAAATTGCTGCTCTCTTTGTAGGCAAGCAAGGCTTTGTTGCAACTGCAATTCTTACTTCTTCTTGAAATGTAGGGACGACAGTACATTCCATCACATCCATCTAGTGTACACAGGTATGTCCATTGTGGCGGGCAGGCGAGCGGGCGGGCTGCTTTATTGGCTGTTTGCTGTTCCCCTACTCCACTCCACTATTTGACTGTTGTGCTGCATCAATCAATCAATCAATCAATCAATCAATCAATCAATCAATCAATCAATCAATCAGTGGCTGGCTCAGGTGCAGCTCTTTAACTTACCTAAAAGGGAGGGCGGAGAGAAGACAAGGAAGGTGAATGAGGTGTTCCAATGTGAAATGCCGGAAACACAGACGACACACAACAAGAGGTGGCAATCTATTCATTAATTGCATTTAATCAATGAGCTCATTATCACTCATGCATTGTCCAACAGGTGTTGAAATAATGGGATTAAAAGGGGAGATCCCTTCAGAAAGACAGAAACAATAGCAAAGACAAAAAACACTTTTGGAATCTGCTTTTAGTCAACACATAAGGAAAGGGTGCACCGGTCCTGGAAATACTGCAATACCAGGTCAATGCGTGGAGTGGACAGAGCAAGCTCTATTTCCATCTCCCTGTTCTAAAAATCCATTTAATATATGGTCCCCAGATAGGGGACGTATCAGATATTAAACTGATAAGAACAGATACTACACTTGATCTTAGCCAAAAGGCCGAGAAGCGATAACCCGAACGGGCCGCGCGTTGCCCGAGCCTGCCCGATACTGCTGTTCAGCCCTTGCAGCGATTCAGCCTACTTCTAGGCAATTCCATGGGGCCCTGCAGGCTCACACACTCACAGCTACACGGGAGGTGAATAAAGGCCGGAGAGGAAGCCAGACAGGATTTGCTTCTTTTGCTTGCACCACAATGCAGTGCTGAAAGAGGAGGAATCTACATAAAAACGCCTTCCTGGCAACGCCCAAATGCCCTGCTGCCATGCAGATAAACACTGGCAGCGGCAGCAAGTGCATGCCCACAGCCACCCCTTGTTCCTTCACACCTTGTATCAGCTGTAATCCAGTCCAGTCCAGTGCTGCCTGCTGAGCAGCACTGACCAACACTGCCTGGGCCCAGGCTTTTATCTCTGAGGCCCCATTATGATGTCAGAAAGCTGGCTCTGGAATCCTGAGGGCTCCACTATGACACGTGCAAAGTTCCGTCTGAACTTTATATAAGACGGTGAGGCTCAGTCAGTCACTCAGTGTTGCCTGAGAGGGCAACACTGCAACAGCCGGCCGCCAGGCTGTCTTTTTTTTGCACAGCTAGTTGCCTCCAGGAGGCCACAAGAGGGAGACAAGGGACTGCAAAATGGAAAATAGGCATCCACCAACTTTACAGACAACTTCTCCTTGCTCCTACAACCTCCATCCTTGCACAGTTTGTTATTCTTCTAGGTAACATAGTAACAAATCCAAATTGCTGCTCTCTTTGTAGGCAAGCAAGGCTTTGTTGCAACTGCAATTCTTACTTCTTCTTGAAATGTAGGGACGACAGTACATTCCATCACATCCATCTAGTGTACACAGGTAGGTCCATTGTGGCGGGCAGGCGAGCGGGCGGGCTGCTTTATTGGCTGTTTGCTGTTCCCCTACTCCACTCCACTATTTGACTGTTGTGCTGCATCAATCAATCAATCAATCAATCAATCAATC
This sequence comes from Rhinoderma darwinii, assembly GCF_050947455.1. Taxonomy (NCBI): domain Eukaryota; kingdom Metazoa; phylum Chordata; class Amphibia; order Anura; family Rhinodermatidae; genus Rhinoderma; species Rhinoderma darwinii. Next base: position 34,054 of record NW_027464508.1, read on the forward strand.
AATCAATCAATCAATCAATCAATCAATCAATCAGTGGCTGGCTCAGGTGCAGCTCTTTAACTTACCTAAAAGGGAGGGCGGAGAGAAGACAAGGAAGGTGAATGAGGTGTTCCAATGTGAAATGCCGGAAACACAGAAACACAGACGACACACAACAAGAGGTGGCAATCTATTCATTAATTGCATTTAATCAATGAGCTCATTATCACTCATGCATTGTCCAACAGGTGTTGAAATAATGGGATTAAAAGGGGAGATCCCTTCAGAAAGACAGAAACAATAGCAAAGACAAAAAACACTTTTGGAATCTGCTTTTAGTCAACACATAAGGAAAGGGTGCACCGGTCCTGGAAATACTGCAATACCAGGTCAATGCGTGGAGTGGACAGAGCAAGCTCTATTTCCATCTCCCTGTTCTAAAAATCCATTTAATATATGGTCCCCAGATAGGGGACGTATCAGATATTAAACTGATAAGAACAGATACTACACTTGATCTTAGCCAAAAGGCCGAGAAGCGATAACCCGAACGGGCCGCGCGTTGCCCGAGCCTGCCCGATACTGCTGTTCAGCCCTTGCAGCGATTCAGCCTACTTCTAGGCAATTCCATGGGGCCCTGCAGGCTCACACACTCACAGCTACACGGGAGGTGAATAAAGGCCGGAGAGGAAGCCAGACAGGATTTGCTTCTTTTGCTTGCACCACAATGCAGTGCTGAAAGAGGAGGAATCTACATAAAAACGCCTTCCTGGCAACGCCCAAATGCCCTGCTGCCATGCAGATAAACACTGGCAGCGGCAGCAAGTGCATGCCCACAGCCACCCCTTGTTCCTTCACACCTTGTATCAGCTGTAATCCAGTCCAGTCCAGTGCTGCCTGCTGAGCAGCACTGACCAACACTGCCTGGGCCCAGGCTTTTATCTCTGAGGCCCCATTATGATGTCAGAAAGCTGGCTCTGGAATCCTGAGGGCTCCACTATGACACGTGCAAAGTTCCGTCTGAACTTTATATAAGACGGTGAGGCTCAGTCAGTCACTCAGTGTTGCCTGAGAGGGCAACACTGCAACAGCCGGCCGCCAGGCTGTCTTTTTTTTGCACAGCTAGTTGCCTCCAGGAGGCCACAAGAGGGAGACAAGGGACTGCAAAATGGAAAATAGGCATCCACCAACTTTACAGACAACTTCTCCTTGCTCCTACAACCTCCATCCTTGCACAGTTTGTTATTCTTCTAGGTAACATAGTAACAAATCCAAATTGCTGCTCTCTTTGTAGGCAAGCAAGGCTTTGTTGCAACTGCAATTCTTACTTCTTCTTGAAATGTAGGGACGACAGTACATTCCATCACATCCATCTAGTGTACACAGGTAGGTCCATTGTGGCGGGCAGGCGAGCGGGCGGGCTGCTTTATTGGCTGTTTGCTGTTCCCCTACTCCACTCCACTATTTGACTGTTGTGCTGCATCAATCAATCAATCAATCAATCAATCAATCAATCAATCAATCAATCAATCAATCAGTGGCTGGCTCAGGTGCAGCTCTTTAACTTACCTAAAAGGGAGGGCGGAGAGAAGACAAGGAAGGTGAATGAGGTGTTCCAATGTGAAATGCCGGAAACACAGAAACACAGACGACACACAACAAGAGGTGGCAATCTATTCATTAATTGCATTTAATCAATGAGCTCATTATCACTCATGCATTGTCCAACAGGTGTTGAAATAATGGGATTAAAAGGGGAGATCCCTTCAGAAAGACAGAAACAATAGCAAAGACAAAAAACACTTTTGGAATCTGCTTTTAGTCAACACATAAGGAAAGGGTGCACCGGTCCTGGAAATACTGCAATACCAGGTCAATGCGTGGAGTGGACAGAGCAAGCTCTATTTCCATCTCCCTGTTCTAAAAATCCATTTAATATATGGTCCCCAGATAGGGGACGTATCAGATATTAAACTGATAAGAACAGATACTACACTTGATCTTAGCCAAAAGGCCGAGAAGCGATAACCCGAACGGGCCGCGCGTTGCCCGAGCCTGCCCGATACTGCTGTTCAGCCCTTGCAGCGATTCAGCCTACTTCTAGGCAATTCCATGGGGCCCTGCAGGCTCACACACTCACAGCTACACGGGAGGTGAATAAAGGCCGGAGAGGAAGCCAGACAGGATTTGCTTCTTTTGCTTGCACCACAATGCAGTGCTGAAAGAGGAGGAATCTACATAAAAACGCCTTCCTGGCAACGCCCAAATGCCCTGCTGCCATGCAGATAAACACTGGCAGCGGCAGCAAGTGCATGCCCACAGCCACCCCTTGTTCCTTCACACCTTGTATCAGCTGTAATCCAGTCCAGTCCAGTGCTGCCTGCTGAGCAGCACTGACCAACACTGCCTGGGCCCAGGCTTTTATCTCTGAGGCCCCATTATGATGTCAGAAAGCTGGCTCTGGAATCCTGAGGGCTCCACTATGACACGTGCAAAGTTCCGTCTGAACTTTATATAAGACGGTGAGGCTCAGTCAGTCACTCAGTGTTGCCTGAGAGGGCAACACTGCAACAGCCGGCCGCCAGGCTGTCTTTTTTTTGCACAGCTAGTTGCCTCCAGGAGGCCACAAGAGGGAGACAAGGGACTGCAAAATGGAAAATAGCCATCCACCAACTTTACAGACAACTTCTCCTTGCTCCTACAACCTCCATCCTTGCACAGTTTGTTATTCTTCTAGGTAACATAGTAACAAATCCAAATTGCTGCTCTCTTTGTAGGCAAGCAAGGCTTTGTTGCAACTGCAATTCTTACTTCTTCTTGAAATGTAGGGACGACAGTACATTCCATCACATCCATCTAGTGTACACAGGTAGGTCCATTGTGGCGGGCAGGCGAGCGGGCGGGCTGCTTTATTGGCTGTTTGCTGTTCCCCTACTCCACTCCACTATTTGACTGTTGTGCTGCATCAATCAATCAATCAATCAATCAATCAATCAATCAATCAATCAGTGGCTGGCTCAGGTGCAGCTCTTTAACTTACCTAAAAGGGCGGAGAGAAGACAAGGAAGGTGAATGAGGTGTTCCAATGTGAAATGCCGGAAACACAGAAACACAGACGACACACAACAAGAGGTGGCAATCTATTCATTAATTGCATTTAATCAATGAGCTCATTATCACTCATGCATTGTCCAACAGGTGTTGAAATAATGGGATTAAAAGGGGAGATCCCTTCAGAAAGACAGAAACAATAGCAAAGACAAAAAACACTTTTGGAATCTGCTTTTAGTCAACACATAAGGAAAGGGTGCACCGGTCCTGGAAATACTGCAATACCAGGTCAATGCGTGGAGTGGACAGAGCAAGCTCTATTTCCATCTCCCTGTTCTAAAAATCCATTTAATATATGGTCCCCAGATAGGGGACGTATCAGATATTAAACTGATAAGAACAGATACTACACTTGATCTTAGCCAAAAGGCCGAGAAGCGATAACCCGAACGGGCCGCGCGTTGCCCGAGCCTGCCCGATACTGCTGTTCAGCCCTTGCAGCGATTCAGCCTACTTCTAGGCAATTCCATGGGGCCCTGCAGGCTCACACACTCACAGCTACACGGGAGGTGAATAAAGGCCGGAGAGGAAGCCAGACAGGATTTGCTTCTTTTGCTTGCACCACAATGCAGTGCTGAAAGAGGAGGAATCTACATAAAAACGCCTTCCTGGCAACGCCCAAATGCCCTGCTGCCATGCAGATAAACACTGGCAGCGGCAGCAAGTGCATGCCCACAGCCACCCCTTGTTCCTTCACACCTTGTATCAGCTGTAATCCAGTCCAGTCCAGTGCTGCCTGCTGAGCAGCACTGACCAACACTGCCTGGGCCCAGGCTTTTATCTCTGAGGCCCCATTATGATGTCAGAAAGCTGGCTCTGGAATCCTGAGGGCTCCACTATGACACGTGCAAAGTTCCGTCTGAACTTTATATAAGACGGTGAGGCTCAGTCAGTCACTCAGTGTTGCCTGAGAGGGCAACACTGCAACAGCCGGCCGCCAGGCTGTCTTTTTTTTGCACAGCTAGTTGCCTCCAGGAGGCCACAAGAGGGAGACAAGGGACTGCAAAATGGAAAATAGGCATCCACCAACTTTACAGACAACTTCTCCTTGCTCCTACAACCTCCATCCTTGCACAGTTTGTTATTCTTCTAGGTAACATAGTAACAAATCCAAATTGCTGCTCTCTTTGTAGGCAAGCAAGGCTTTGTTGCAACTGCAATTCTTACTTCTTCTTGAAATGTAGGGACGACAGTACATTCCATCACATCCATCTAGTGTACACAGGTAGGTCCATTGTGGCGGGCAGGCGAGCGGGCGGGCTGCTTTATTGGCTGTTTGCTGTTCCCCTACTCCACTCCACTATTTGACTGTTGTGCTGCATCAATCAATCAATCAATCAATCAATCAATCAATCAATCAATCAATCAATCAATCAGTGGCTGGCTCAGGTGCAGCTCTTTAACTTACCTAAAAGGGAGGGCGGAGAGAAGACAAGGAAGGTGAATGAGGTGTTCCAATGTGAAATGCCGGAAACACAGAAACACAGACGACACACAACAAGAGGTGGCAATCTATTCATTAATTGCATTTAATCAATGAGCTCATTATCACTCATGCATTGTCCAACAGGTGTTGAAATAATGGGATTAAAAGGGGAGATCCCTTCAGAAAGACAGAAACAATAGCAAAGACAAAAAACACTTTTGGAATCTGCTTTTAGTCAACACATAAGGAAAGGGTGCACCGGTCCTGGAAATACTGCAATACCAGGTCAATGCGTGGAGTGGACAGAGCAAGCTCTATTTCCATCTCCCTGTTCTAAAAATCCATTTAATATATGGTCCCCAGATAGGGGACGTATCAGATATTAAACTGATAAGAACAGATACTACACTTGATCTTAGCCAAAAGGCCGAGAAGCGATAACCCGAACGGGCCGCGCGTTGCCCGAGCCTGCCCGATACTGCTGTTCAGCCCTTGCAGCGATTCAGCCTACTTCTAGGCAATTCCATGGGGCCCTGCAGGCTCACACACTCACAGCTACACGGGAGGTGAATAAAGGCCGGAGAGGAAGCCAGACAGGATTTGCTTCTTTTGCTTGCACCACAATGCAGTGCTGAAAGAGGAGGAATCTACATAAAAACGCCTTCCTGGCAACGCCCAAATGCCCTGCTGCCATGCAGATAAACACTGGCAGCGGCAGCAAGTGCATGCCCACAGCCACCCCTTGTTCCTTCACACCTTGTATCAGCTGTAATCCAGTCCAGTCCAGTGCTGCCTGCTGAGCAGCACTGACCAACACTGCCTGGGCCCAGGCTTTTATCTCTGAGGCCCCATTATGATGTCAGAAAGCTGGCTCTGGAATCCTGAGGGCTCCACTATGACACGTGCAAAGTTCCGTCTGAACTTTATATAAGACGGTGAGGCTCAGTCAGTCACTCAGTGTTGCCTGAGAGGGCAACACTGCAACAGCCGGCCGCCAGGCTGTCTTTTTTTTGCACAGCTAGTTGCCTCCAGGAGGCCACAAGAGGGAGACAAGGGACTGCAAAATGGAAAATAGGCATCCACCAACTTTACAGACAACTTCTCCTTGCTCCTACAACCTCCATCCTTGCACAGTTTGTTATTCTTCTAGGTAACATAGTAACAAATCCAAATTGCTGCTCTCTTTGTAGGCAAGCAAGGCTTTGTTGCAACTGCAATTCTTACTTCTTCTTGAAATGTAGGGACGACAGTACATTCCATCACATCCATCTAGTGTACACAGGTAGGTCCATTGTGGCGGGCAGGCGAGCGGGCGGGCTGCTTTATTGGCTGTTTGCTGTTCCCCTACTCCACTCCACTATTTGACTGTTGTGCTGCATCAATCAATCAATCAATCAATCAATCAATCAATCAATCAATCAATCAATCAATCAATCAATCAATCAATCAGTGGCTGGCTCAGGTGCAGCTCTTTAACTTACCTAAAAGGGAGGGCGGAGAGAAGACAAGGAAGGTGAATGAGGTGTTCCAATGTGAAATGCCGGAAACACAGAAACACAGACGACACACAACAAGAGGTGGCAATCTATTCATTAATTGCATTTAATCAATGAGCTCATTATCACTCATGCATTGTCCAACAGGTGTTGAAATAATGGGATTAAAAGGGGAGATCCCTTCAGAAAGACAGAAACAATAGCAAAGACAAAAAACACTTTTGGAATCTGCTTTTAGTCAACACATAAGGAAAGGGTGCACCGGTCCTGGAAATACTGCAATACCAGGTCAATGCGTGGAGTGGACAGAGCAAGCTCTATTTCCATCTCCCTGTTCTAAAAATCCATTTAATATATGGTCCCCAGATAGGGGACGTATCAGATATTAAACTGATAAGAACAGATACTACACTTGATCTTAGCCAAAAGGCCGAGAAGCGATAACCCGAACGGGCCGCGCGTTGCCCGAGCCTGCCCGATACTGCTGTTCAGCCCTTGCAGCGATTCAGCCTACTTCTAGGCAATTCCATGGGGCCCTGCAGGCTCACACACTCACAGCTACACGGGAGGTGAATAAAGGCCGGAGAGGAAGCCAGACAGGATTTGCTTCTTTTGCTTGCACCACAATGCAGTGCTGAAAGAGGAGGAATCTACATAAAAACGCCTTCCTGGCAACGCCCAAATGCCCTGCTGCCATGCAGATAAACACTGGCAGCGGCAGCAAGTGCATGCCCACAGCCACCCCTTGTTCCTTCACACCTTGTATCAGCTGTAATCCAGTCCAGTCCAGTGCTGCCTGCTGAGCAGCACTGACCAACACTGCCTGGGCCCAGGCTTTTATCTCTGAGGCCCCATTATGATGTCAGAAAGCTGGCTCTGGAATCCTGAGGGCTCCACTATGACACGTGCAAAGTTCCGTCTGAACTTTATATAAGACGGTGAGGCTCAGTCAGTCACTCAGTGTTGCCTGAGAGGGCAACACTGCAACAGCCGGCCGCCAGGCTGTCTTTTTTTTGCACAGCTAGTTGCCTCCAGGAGGCCACAAGAGGGAGACAAGGGACTGCAAAATGGAAAATAGGCATCCACCAACTTTACAGACAACTTCTCCTTGCTCCTACAACCTCCATCCTTGCACAGTTTGTTATTCTTCTAGGTAACATAGTAACAAATCCAAATTGCTGCTCTCTTTGTAGGCAAGCAAGGCTTTGTTGCAACTGCAATTCTTACTTCTTCTTGAAATGTAGGGACGACAGTACATTCCATCACATCCATCTAGTGTACACAGGTAGGTCCATTGTGGCGGGCAGGCGAGCGGGCGGGCTGCTTTATTGGCTGTTTGCTGTTCCCCTACTCCACTCCACTATTTGACTGTTGTGCTGCATCAATCAATCAATCAATCAATCAATCAATCAATCAATCAATCAATCAATCAATCAATCAGTGGCTGGCTCAGGTGCAGCTCTTTAACTTACCTAAAAGGGAGGGCGGAGAGAAGACAAGGAAGGTGAATGAGGTGTTCCAATGTGAAATGCCGGAAACACAGAAACACAGACGACACACAACAAGAGGTGGCAATCTATTCATTAATTGCATTTAATCAATGAGCTCATTATCACTCATGCATTGTCCAACAGGTGTTGAAATAATGGGATTAAAAGGGGAGATCCCTTCAGAAAGACAGAAACAATAGCAAAGACAAAAAACACTTTTGGAATCTGCTTTTAGTCAACACATAAGGAAAGGGTGCACCGGTCCTGGAAATACTGCAATACCAGGTCAATGCGTGGAGTGGACAGAGCAAGCTCTATTTCCATCTCCCTGTTCTAAAAATCCATTTAATATATGGTCCCCAGATAGGGGACGTATCAGATATTAAACTGATAAGAACAGATACTACACTTGATCTTAGCCAAAAGGCCGAGAAGCGATAACCCGAACGGGCCGCGCGTTGCCCGAGCCTGCCCGATACTGCTGTTCAGCCCTTGCAGCGATTCAGCCTACTTCTAGGCAATTCCATGGGGCCCTGCAGGCTCACACACTCACAGCTACACGGGAGGTGAATAAAGGCCGGAGAGGAAGCCAGACAGGATTTGCTTCTTTTGCTTGCACCACAATGCAGTGCTGAAAGAGGAGGAATCTACATAAAAACGCCTTCCTGGCAACGCCCAAATGCCCTGCTGCCATGCAGATAAACACTGGCAGCGGCAGCAAGTGCATGCCCACAGCCACCCCTTGTTCCTTCACACCTTGTATCAGCTGTAATCCAGTCCAGTCCAGTGCTGCCTGCTGAGCAGCACTGACCAACACTGCCTGGGCCCAGGCTTTTATCTCTGAGGCCCCATTATGATGTCAGAAAGCTGGCTCTGGAATCCTGAGGGCTCCACTATGACACGTGCAAAGTTCCGTCTGAACTTTATATAAGACGGTGAGGCTCAGTCAGTCACTCAGTGTTGCCTGAGAGGGCAACACTGCAACAGCCGGCTGCCAGGCTGTCTTTTTTTTGCACAGCTAGTTGCCTCCAGGAGGCCACAAGAGGGAGACAAGGGACTGCAAAATGGAAAATAGGCATCCACCAACTTTACAGACAACTTCTCCTTGCTCCTACAACCTCCATCCTTGCACAGTTTGTTATTCTTCTAGGTAACATAGTAACAAATCCAAATTGCTGCTCTCTTTGTAGGCAAGCAAGGCTTTGTTGCAACTGCAATTCTTACTTCTTCTTGAAATGTAGGGACGACAGTACATTCCATCACATCCATCTAGTGTACACAGGTAGGTCCATTGTGGCGGGCAGGCGAGCGGGCGGGCTGCTTTATTGGCTGTTTGCTGTTCCCCTACTCCACTCCACTATTTGACTGTTGTGCTGCATCAATCAATCAATCAATCAATCAATCAATCAATCAATCAATCAGTGGCTGGCTCAGGTGCAGCTCTTTAACTTACCTAAAAGGGAGGGCGGAGAGAAGACAAGGAAGGTGAATGAGGTGTTCCAATGTGAAATGCCGGAAACACAGAAACACAGACGACACACAACAAGAGGTGGCAATCTATTCATTAATTGCATTTAATCAATGAGCTCATTATCACTCATGCATTGTCCAACAGGTGTTGAAATAATGGGATTAAAAGGGGAGATCCCTTCAGAAAGACAGAAACAATAGCAAAGACAAAAAACACTTTTGGAATCTGCTTTTAGTCAACACATAAGGAAAGGGTGCACCGGTCCTGGAAATACTGCAATACCAGGTCAATGCGTGGAGTGGACAGAGCAAGCTCTATTTCCATCTCCCTGTTCTAAAAATCCATTTAATATATGGTCCCCAGATAGGGGACGTATCAGATATTAAACTGATAAGAACAGATACTACACTTGATCTTAGCCAAAAGGCCGAGAAGCGATAACCCGAACGGGCCGCGCGTTGCCCGAGCCTGCCCGATACTGCTGTTCAGCCCTTGCAGCGATTCAGCCTACTTCTAGGCAATTCCATGGGGCCCTGCAGGCTCACACACTCACAGCTACACGGGAGGTGAATAAAGGCCGGAGAGGAAGCCAGACAGGATTTGCTTCTTTTGCTTGCACCACAATGCAGTGCTGAAAGAGGAGGAATCTACATAAAAACGCCTTCCTGGCAACGCCCAAATGCCCTGCTGCCATGCAGATAAACACTGGCAGCGGCAGCAAGTGCATGCCCACAGCCACCCCTTGTTCCTTCACACCTTGTATCAGCTGTAATCCAGTCCAGTCCAGTGCTGCCTGCTGAGCAGCACTGACCAACACTGCCTGGGCCCAGGCTTTTATCTCTGAGGCCCCATTATGATGTCAGAAAGCTGGCTCTGGAATCCTGAGGGCTCCACTATGACACGTGCAAAGTTCCGTCTGAACTTTATATAAGACGGTGAGGCTCAGTCAGTCACTCAGTGTTGCCTGAGAGGGCAACACTGCAACAGCCGGCCGCCAGGCTGTCTTTTTTTTGCACAGCTAGTTGCCTCCAGGAGGCCACAAGAGGGAGACAAGGGACTGCAAAATGGAAAATAGGCATCCACCAACTTTACAGACAACTTCTCCTTGCTCCTACAACCTCCATCCTTGCACAGTTTGTTATTCTTCTAGGTAACATAGTAACAAATCCAAATTGCTGCTCTCTTTGTAGGCAAGCAAGGCTTTGTTGCAACTGCAATTCTTACTTCTTCTTGAAATGTAGGGACGACAGTACATTCCATCACATCCATCTAGTGTACACAGGTAGGTCCATTGTGGCGGGCAGGCGAGCGGGCGGGCTGCTTTATTGGCTGTTTGCTGTTCCCCTACTCCACTCCACTATTTGACTGTTGTGCTGCATCAATCAATCAATCAATCAATCAATCAATCAATCAATCAATCAATCAATCAATCAATCAATCAGTGGCTGGCTCAGGTGCAGCTCTTTAACTTACCTAAAAGGGAGGGCGGAGAGAAGACAAGGAAGGTGAATGAGGTGTTCCAATGTGAAATGCCGGAAACACAGAAACACAGACGACACACAACAAGAGGTGGCAATCTATTCATTAATTGCATTTAATCAATGAGCTCATTATCACTCATGCATTGTCCAACAGGTGTTGAAATAATGGGATTAAAAGGGGAGATCCCTTCAGAAAGACAGAAACAATAGCAAAGACAAAAAACACTTTTGGAATCTGCTTTTAGTCAACACATAAGGAAAGGGTGCACCGGTCCTGGAAATACTGCAATACCAGGTCAATGCGTGGAGTGGACAGAGCAAGCTCTATTTCCATCTCCCTGTTCTAAAAATCCATTTAATATATGGTCCCCAGATAGGGGACGTATCAGATATTAAACTGATAAGAACAGATACTACACTTGATCTTAGCCAAAAGGCCGAGAAGCGATAACCCGAACGGGCCGCGCGTTGCCCGAGCCTGCCCGATACTGCTGTTCAGCCCTTGCAGCGATTCAGCCTACTTCTAGGCAATTCCATGGGGCCCTGCAGGCTCACACACTCACAGCTACACGGGAGGTGAATAAAGGCCGGAGAGGAAGCCAGACAGGATTTGCTTCTTTTGCTTGCACCACAATGCAGTGCTGAAAGAGGAGGAATCTACATAAAAACGCCTTCCTGGCAACGCCCAAATGCCCTGCTGCCATGCAGATAAACACTGGCAGCGGCAGCAAGTGCATGCCCACAGCCACCCCTTGTTCCTTCACACCTTGTATCAGCTGTAATCCAGTCCAGTCCAGTGCTGCCTGCTGAGCAGCACTGACCAACACTGCCTGGGCCCAGGCTTTTATCTCTGAGGCCCCATTATGATGTCAGAAAGCTGGCTCTGGAATCCTGAGGGCTCCACTATGACACGTGCAAAGTTCCGTCTGAACTTTATATAAGACGGTGAGGCTCAGTCAGTCACTCAGTGTTGCCTGAGAGGGCAACACTGCAACAGCCGGCCGCCAGGCTGTCTTTTTTTTGCACAGCTAGTTGCCTCCAGGAGGCCACAAGAGGGAGACAAGGGACTGCAAAATGGAAAATAGGCATCCACCAACTTTACAGACAACTTCTCCTTGCTCCTACAACCTCCATCCTTGCACAGTTTGTTATTCTTCTAGGTAACATAGTAACAAATCCAAATTGCTGCTCTCTTTGTAGGCAAGCAAGGCTTTGTTGCAACTGCAATTCTTACTTCTTCTTGAAATGTAGGGACGACAGTACATTCCATCACATCCATCTAGTGTACACAGGTAGGTCCATTGTGGCGGGCAGGCGAGCGGGCGGGCTGCTTTATTGGCTGTTTGCTGTTCCCCTACTCCACTCCACTATTTGACTGTTGTGCTGCATCAATCAATCAATCAATCAATCAATCAATCAATCAATCAATCAATCAATCAGTGGCTGGCTCAGGTGCAGCTCTTTAACTTACCTAAAAGGGAGGGCGGAGAGAAGACAAGGAAGGTGAATGAGGTGTTCCAATGTGAAATGCCGGAAACACAGAAACACAGACGACACACAACAAGAGGTGGCAATCTATTCATTAATTGCATTTAATCAATGAGCTCATTATCACTCATGCATTGTCCAACAGGTGTTGAAATAATGGGATTAAAAGGGGAGATCCCTTCAGAAAGACAGAAACAATAGCAAAGACAAAAAACACTTTTGGAATCTGCTTTTAGTCAACACATAAGGAAAGGGTGCACCGGTCCTGGAAATACTGCAATACCAGGTCAATGCGTGGAGTGGACAGAGCAAGCTCTATTTCCATCTCCCTGTTCTAAAAATCCATTTAATATATGGTCCCCAGATAGGGGACGTATCAGATATTAAACTGATAAGAACAGATACTACACTTGATCTTAGCCAAAAGGCCGAGAAGCGATAACCCGAACGGGCCGCGCGTTGCCCGAGCCTGCCCGATACTGCTGTTCAGCCCTTGCAGCGATTCAGCCTACTTCTAGGCAATTCCATGGGGCCCTGCAGGCTCACACACTCACAGCTACACGGGAGGTGAATAAAGGCCGGAGAGGAAGCCAGACAGGATTTGCTTCTTTTGCTTGCACCACAATGCAGTGCTGAAAGAGGAGGAATCTACATAAAAACGCCTTCCTGGCAACGCCCAAATGCCCTGCTGCCATGCAGATAAACACTGGCAGCGGCAGCAAGTGCATGCCCACAGCCACCCCTTGTTCCTTCACACCTTGTATCAGCTGTAATCCAGTCCAGTCCAGTGCTGCCTGCTGAGCAGCACTGACCAACACTGCCTGGGCCCAGGCTTTTATCTCTGAGGCCCCATTATGATGTCAGAAAGCTGGCTCTGGAATCCTGAGGGCTCCACTATGACACGTGCAAAGTTCCGTCTGAACTTTATATAAGACGGTGAGGCTCAGTCAGTCACTCAGTGTTGCCTGAGAGGGCAACACTGCAACAGCCGGCCGCCAGGCTGTCTTTTTTTTGCACAGCTAGTTGCCTCCAGGAGGCCACAAGAGGGAGACAAGGGACTGCAAAATGGAAAATAGGCATCCACCAACTTTACAGACAACTTCTCCTTGCTCCTACAACCTCCATCCTTGCACAGTTTGTTATTCTTCTAGGTAACATAGTAACAAATCCAAATTGCTGCTCTCTTTGTAGGCAAGCAAGGCTTTGTTGCAACTGCAATTCTTACTTCTTCTTGAAATGTAGGGACGACAGTACATTCCATCACATCCATCTAGTGTACACAGGTAGGTCCATTGTGGCGGGCAGGCGAGCGGGCGGGCTGCTTTATTGGCTGTTTGCTGTTCCCCTACTCCACTCCACTATTTGACTGTTGTGCTGCATCAATCAATCAATCAATCAATCAATCAATCAATCAATCAATCAATCAATCAATCAATCAGTGGCTGGCTCAGGTGCAGCTCTTTAACTTACCTAAAAGGGAGGGCGGAGAGAAGACAAGGAAGGTGAATGAGGTGTTCCAATGTGAAATGCCGGAAACACAGAAACACAGACGACACACAACAAGAGGTGGCAATCTATTCATTAATTGCATTTAATCAATGAGCTCATTATCACTCATGCATTGTCCAACAGGTGTTGAAATAATGGGATTAAAAGGGGAGATCCCTTCAGAAAGACAGAAACAATAGCAAAGACAAAAAACACTTTTGGAATCTGCTTTTAGTCAACACATAAGGAAAGGGTGCACCGGTCCTGGAAATACTGCAATACCAGGTCAATGCGTGGAGTGGACAGAGCAAGCTCTATTTCCATCTCCCTGTTCTAAAAATCCATTTAATATATGGTCCCCAGATAGGGGACGTATCAGATATTAAACTGATAAGAACAGATACTACACTTGATCTTAGCCAAAAGGCCGAGAAGCGATAACCCGAACGGGCCGCGCGTTGCCCGAGCCTGCCCGATACTGCTGTTCAGCCCTTGCAGCGATTCAGCCTACTTCTAGGCAATTCCATGGGGCCCTGCAGGCTCACACACTCACAGCTACACGGGAGGTGAATAAAGGCCGGAGAGGAAGCCAGACAGGATTTGCTTCTTTTGCTTGCACCACAATGCAGTGCTGAAAGAGGAGGAATCTACATAAAAACGCCTTCCTGGCAACGCCCAAATGCCCTGCTGCCATGCGGCAGCGGCAGCAAGTGCATGCCCACAGCCACCCCTTGTTCCTTCACACCTTGTATCAGCTGTAATCCAGTCCAGTCCAGTGCTGCCTGCTGAGCAGCACTGACCAACACTGCCTGGGCCCAGGCTTTTATCTCTGAGGCCCCATTATGATGTCAGAAAGCTGGCTCTGGAATCCTGAGGGCTCCACTATGACACGTGCAAAGTTCCGTCTGAACTTTATATAAGACGGTGAGGCTCAGTCAGTCACTCAGTGTTGCCTGAGAGGGCAACACTGCAACAGCCGGCCGCCAGGCTGTCTTTTTTTTGCACAGCTAGTTGCCTCCAGGAGGCCACAAGAGGGAGACAAGGGACTGCAAAATGGAAAATAGGCATCCACCAACTTTACAGACAACTTCTCCTTGCTCCTACAACCTCCATCCTTGCACAGTTTGTTATTCTTCTAGGTAACATAGTAACAAATCCAAATTGCTGCTCTCTTTGTAGGCAAGCAAGGCTTTGTTGCAACTGCAATTCTTACTTCTTCTTGAAATGTAGGGACGACAGTACATTCCATCACATCCATCTAGTGTACACAGGTAGGTCCATTGTGGCGGGCAGGCGAGCGGGCGGGCTGCTTTATTGGCTGTTTGCTGTTCCCCTACTCCACTCCACTATTTGACTGTTGTGCTGCATCAATCAATCAATCAATCAATCAATCAATCAATCAATCAATCAATCAATCAATCAATCAATCAATCAGTGGCTGGCTCAGGTGCAGCTCTTTAACTTACCTAAAAGGGAGGGCGGAGAGAAGACAAGGAAGGTGAATGAGGTGTTCCAATGTGAAATGCCGGAAACACAGAAACACAGACGACACACAACAAGAGGTGGCAATCTATTCATTAATTGCATTTAATCAATGAGCTCATTATCACTCATGCATTGTCCAACAGGTGTTGAAATAATGGGATTAAAAGGGGAGATCCCTTCAGAAAGACAGAAACAATAGCAAAGACAAAAAACACTTTTGGAATCTGCTTTTAGTCAACACATAAGGAAAGGGTGCACCGGTCCAGGAAATACTGCAATACCAGGTCAATGCGTGGAGTGGACAGAGCAAGCTCTATTTCCATCTCCCTGTTCTAAAAATCCATTTAATATATGGTCCCCAGATAGGGGACGTATCAGATATTAAACTGATAAGAACAGATACTACACTTGATCTTAGCCAAAAGGCCGAGAAGCGATAACCCGAACGGGCCGCGCGTTGCCCGAGCCTGCCCGATACTGCTGTTCAGCCCTTGCAGCGATTCAGCCTACTTCTAGGCAATTCCATGGGGCCCTGCAGGCTCACACACTCACAGCTACACGGGAGGTGAATAAAGGCCGGAGAGGAAGCCAGACAGGATTTGCTTCTTTTGCTTGCACCACAATGCAGTGCTGAAAGAGGAGGAATCTACATAAAAACGCCTTCCTGGCAACGCCCAAATGCCCTGCTGCCATGCAGATAAACACTGGCAGCGGCAGCAAGTGCATGCCCACAGCCACCCCTTGTTCCTTCACACCTTGTATCAGCTGTAATCCAGTCCAGTCCAGTGCTGCCTGCTGAGCAGCACTGACCAACACTGCCTGGGCCCAGGCTTTTATCTCTGAGGCCCCATTATGATGTCAGAAAGCTGGCTCTGGAATCCTGAGGGCTCCACTATGACACGTGCAAAGTTCCGTCTGAACTTTATATAAGACGGTGAGGCTCAGTCAGTCACTCAGTGTTGCCTGAGAGGGCAACACTGCAACAGCCGGCCGCCAGGCTGTCTTTTTTTTGCACAGCTAGTTGCCTCCAGGAGGCCACAAGAGGGAGACAAGGGACTGCAAAATGGAAAATAGGCATCCACCAACTTTACAGACAACTTCTCCTTGCTCCTACAACCTCCATCCTTGCACAGTTTGTTATTCTTCTAGGTAACATAGTAACAAATCCAAATTGCTGCTCTCTTTGTAGGCAAGCAAGGCTTTGTTGCAACTGCAATTCTTACTTCTTCTTGAAATGTAGGGACGACAGTACATTCCATCACATCCATCTAGTGTACACAGGTAGGTCCATTGTGGCGGGCAGGCGAGCGGGCGGGCTGCTTTATTGGCTGTTTGCTGTTCCCCTACTCCACTCCACTATTTGACTGTTGTGCTGCATCAATCAATCAATCAATCAATCAATCAATCAATCAATCAATCAATCAATCAATCAATCAATCAGTGGCTGGCTCAGGTGCAGCTCTTTAACTTACCTAAAAGGGAGGGCGGAGAGAAGACAAGGAAGGTGAATGAGGTGTTCCAATGTGAAATGCCGGAAACACAGAAACACAGACGACACACAACAAGAGGTGGCAATCTATTCATTAATTGCATTTAATCAATGAGCTCATTATCACTCATGCATTGTCCAACAGGTGTTGAAATAATGGGATTAAAAGGGGAGATCCCTTCAGAAAGACAGAAACAATAGCAAAGACAAAAAACACTTTTGGAATCTGCTTTTAGTCAACACATAAGGAAAGGGTGCACCGGTCCAGGAAATACTGCAATACCAGGTCAATGCGTGGAGTGGACAGAGCAAGCTCTATTTCCATCTCCCTGTTCTAAAAATCCATTTAATATATGGTCCCCAGATAGGGGACGTATCAGATATTAAACTGATAAGAACAGATACTACACTTGATCTTAGCCAAAAGGCCGAGAAGCGATAACCCGAACGGGCCGCGCGTTGCCCGAGCCTGCCCGATACTGCTGTTCAGCCCTTGCAGCGATTCAGCCTACTTCTAGGCAATTCCATGGGGCCCTGCAGGCTCACACACTCACAGCTACACGGGAGGTGAATAAAGGCCGGAGAGGAAGCCAGACAGGATTTGCTTCTTTTGCTTGCACCACAATGCAGTGCTGAAAGAGGAGGAATCTACATAAAAACGCCTTCCTGGCAACGCCCAAATGCCCTGCTGCCATGCAGATAAACACTGGCAGCGGCAGCAAGTGCATGCCCACAGCCACCCCTTGTTCCTTCACACCTTGTATCAGCTGTAATCCAGTCCAGTCCAGTGCTGCCTGCTGAGCAGCACTGACCAACACTGCCTGGGCCCAGGCTTTTATCTCTGAGGCCCCATTATGATGTCAGAAAGCTGGCTCTGGAATCCTGAGGGCTCCACTATGACACGTGCAAAGTTCCGTCTGAACTTTATATAAGACGGTGAGGCTCAGTCAGTCACTCAGTGTTGCCTGAGAGGGCAACACTGCAACAGCCGGCCGCCAGGCTGTCTTTTTTTTGCACAGCTAGTTGCCTCCAGGAGGCCACAAGAGGGAGACAAGGGACTGCAAAATGGAAAATAGGCATCCACCAACTTTACAGACAACTTCTCCTTGCTCCTACAACCTCCATCCTTGCACAGTTTGTTATTCTTCTAGGTAACATAGTAACAAATCCAAATTGCTGCTCTCTTTGTAGGCAAGCAAGGCTTTGTTGCAACTGCAATTCTTACTTCTTCTTGAAATGTAGGGACGACAGTACATTCCATCACATCCATCTAGTGTACACAGGTAGGTCCATTGTGGCGGGCAGGCGAGCGGGCGGGCTGCTTTATTGGCTGTTTGCTGTTCCCCTACTCCACTCCACTATTTGACTGTTGTGCTGCATCAATCAATCAATCAATCAATCAATCAATCAATCAATCAATCAATCAATCAATCAATCAATCAGTGGCTGGCTCAGGTGCAGCTCTTTAACTTACCTAAAAGGGAGGGCGGAGAGAAGACAAGGAAGGTGAATGAGGTGTTCCAATGTGAAATGCCGGAAACACAGAAACACAGACGACACACAACAAGAGGTGGCAATCTATTCATTAATTGCATTTAATCAATGAGCTCATTATCACTCATGCATTGTCCAACAGGTGTTGAAATAATGGGATTAAAAGGGGAGATCCCTTCAGAAAGACAGAAACAATAGCAAAGACAAAAAACACTTTTGGAATCTGCTTTTAGTCAACACATAAGGAAAGGGTGCACCGGTCCTGGAAATACTGCAATACCAGGTCAATGCGTGGAGTGGACAGAGCAAGCTCTATTTCCATCTCCCTGTTCTAAAAATCCATTTAATATATGGTCCCCAGATAGGGGACATATCAGATATTAAACTGATAAGAACAGATACTACACTTGATCTTAGCCAAAAGGCCGAGAAGCGATAACCCGAACGGGCCGCGCGTTGCCCGAGCCTGCCCGATACTGCTGTTCAGCCCTTGCAGCGATTCAGCCTACTTCTAGGCAATTCCATGGGGCCCTGCAGGCTCACACACTCACAGCTACACGGGAGGTGAATAAAGGCCGGAGAGGAAGCCAGACAGGATTTGCTTCTTTTGCTTGCACCACAATGCAGTGCTGAAAGAGGAGGAATCTACATAAAAACGCCTTCCTGGCAACGCCCAAATGCCCTGCTGCCATGCAGATAAACACTGGCAGCGGCAGCAAGTGCATGCCCACAGCCACCCCTTGTTCCTTCACACCTTGTATCAGCTGTAATCCAGTCCAGTCCAGTGCTGCCTGCTGAGCAGCACTGACCAACACTGCCTTGGCCCAGGCTTTTATCTCTGAGGCCCCATTATGATGTCAGAAAGCTGGCTCTGGAATCCTGAGGGCTCCACTATGACACGTGCAAAGTTCCGTCTGAACTTTATATAAGACGGTGAGGCTCAGTCAGTCACTCAGTGTTGCCTGAGAGGGCAACACTGCAACAGCCGGCCGCCAGGCTGTCTTTTTTTTGCACAGCTAGTTGCCTCCAGGAGGCCACAAGAGGGAGACAAGGGACTGCAAAATGGAAAATAGGCATCCACCAACTTTACAGACAACTTCTCCTTGCTCCTACAACCTCCATCCTTGCACAGTTTGTTATTCTTCTAGGTAACATAGTAACAAATCCAAATTGCTGCTCTCTTTGTAGGCAAGCAAGGCTTTGTTGCAACTGCAATTCTTACTTCTTCTTGAAATGTAGGGACGACAGTACATTCCATCACATCCATCTAGTGTACACAGGTAGGTCCATTGTGGCGGGCAGGCGAGCGGGCGGGCTGCTTTATTGGCTGTTTGCTGTTCCCCTACTCCACTCCACTATTTGACTGTTGTGCTGCATCAATCAATCAATCAATCAATCAATCAATCAATCAATCAATCAATCAATCAGTGGCTGGCTCAGGTGCAGCTCTTTAACTTACCTAAAAGGGAGGGCGGAGAGAAGACAAGGAAGGTGAATGAGGTGTTCCAATGTGAAATGCCGGAAACACAGAAACACAGACGACACACAACAAGAGGTGGCAATCTATTCATTAATTGCATTTAATCAATGAGCTCATTATCACTCATGCATTGTCCAACAGGTGTTGAAATAATGGGATTAAAAGGGGAGATCCCTTCAGAAAGACAGAAACAATAGCAAAGACAAAAAACACTTTTGGAATCTGCTTTTAGTCAACACATAAGGAAAGGGTGCACCGGTCCTGGAAATACTGCAATACCAGGTCAATGCGTGGAGTGGACAGAGCAAGCTCTATTTCCATCTCCCTGTTCTAAAAATCCATTTAATATATGGTCCCCAGATAGGGGACGTATCAGATATTAAACTGATAAGAACAGATACTACACTTGATCTTAGCCAAAAGGCCGAGAAGCGATAACCCGAACGGGCCGCGCGTTGCCCGAGCCTGCCCGATACTGCTGTTCAGCCCTTGCAGCGATTCAGCCTACTTCTAGGCAATTCCATGGGGCCCTGCAGGCTCACACACTCACAGCTACACGGGAGGTGAATAAAGGCCGGAGAGGAAGCCAGACAGGATTTGCTTCTTTTGCTTGCACCACAATGCAGTGCTGAAAGAGGAGGAATCTACATAAAAACGCCTTCCTGGCAACGCCCAAATGCCCTGCTGCCATGCAGATAAACACTGGCAGCGGCAGCAAGTGCATGCCCACAGCCACCCCTTGTTCCTTCACACCTTGTATCAGCTGTAATCCAGTCCAGTCCAGTGCTGCCTGCTGAGCAGCACTGACCAACACTGCCTGGGCCCAGGCTTTTATCTCTGAGGCCCCATTATGATGTCAGAAAGCTGGCTCTGGAATCCTGAGGGCTCCACTATGACACGTGCAAAGTTCCGTCTGAACTTTATATAAGACGGTGAGGCTCAGTCAGTCACTCAGTGTTGCCTGAGAGGGCAACACTGCAACAGCCGGCCGCCAGGCTGTCTTTTTTTTGCACAGCTAGTTGCCTCCAGGAGGCCACAAGAGGGAGACAAGGGACTGCAAAATGGAAAATAGGCATCCACCAACTTTACAGACAACTTCTCCTTGCTCCTACAACCTCCATCCTTGCACAGTTTGTTATTCTTCTAGGTAACATAGTAACAAATCCAAATTGCTGCTCTCTTTGTAGGCAAGCAAGGCTTTGTTGCAACTGCAATTCTTACTTCTTCTTGAAATGTAGGGACGACAGTACATTCCATCACATCCATCTAGTGTACACAGGTAGGTCCATTGTGGCGGGCAGGCGAGCGGGCGGGCTGCTTTATTGGCTGTTTGCTGTTCCCCTACTCCACTCCACTATTTGACTGTTGTGCTGCATCAATCAATCAATCAATCAATCAATCAATCAATCAATCAATCAATCAGTGGCTGGCTCAGGTGCAGCTCTTTAACTTACCTAAAAGGGAGGGCGGAGAGAAGACAAGGAAGGTGAATGAGGTGTTCCAATGTGAAATGCCGGAAACACAGAAACACAGACGACACACAACAAGAGGTGGCAATCTATTCATTAATTGCATTTAATCAATGAGCTCATTATCACTCATGCATTGTCCAACAGGTGTTGAAATAATGGGATTAAAAGGGGAGATCCCTTCAGAAAGACAGAAACAATAGCAAAGACAAAAAACACTTTTGGAATCTGCTTTTAGTCAACACATAAGGAAAGGGTGCACCGGTCCTGGAAATACTGCAATACCAGGTCAATGCGTGGAGTGGACAGAGCAAGCTCTATTTCCATCTCCCTGTTCTAAAAATCCATTTAATATATGGTCCCCAGATAGGGGACGTATCAGATATTAAACTGATAAGAACAGATACTACACTTGATCTTAGCCAAAAGGCCGAGAAGCGATAACCCGAACGGGCCGCGCGTTGCCCGAGCCTGCCCGATACTGCTGTTCAGCCCTTGCAGCGATTCAGCCTACTTCTAGGCAATTCCATGGGGCCCTGCAGGCTCACACACTCACAGCTACACGGGAGGTGAATAAAGGCCGGAGAGGAAGCCAGACAGGATTTGCTTCTTTTGCTTGCACCACAATGCAGTGCTGAAAGAGGAGGAATCTACATAAAAACGCCTTCCTGGCAACGCCCAAATGCCCTGCTGCCATGCAGATAAACACTGGCAGCGGCAGCAAGTGCATGCCCACAGCCACCCCTTGTTCCTTCACACCTTGTATCAGCTGTAATCCAGTCCAGTCCAGTGCTGCCTGCTGAGCAGCACTGACCAACACTGCCTGGGCCCAGGCTTTTATCTCTGAGGCCCCATTATGATGTCAGAAAGCTGGCTCTGGAATCCTGAGGGCTCCACTATGACACGTGCAAAGTTCCGTCTGAACTTTATATAAGACGGTGAGGCTCAGTCAGTCACTCAGTGTTGCCTGAGAGGGCAACACTGCAACAGCCGGCCGCCAGGCTGTCTTTTTTTTGCACAGCTAGTTGCCTCCAGGAGGCCACAAGAGGGAGACAAGGGACTGCAAAATGGAAAATAGGCATCCACCAACTTTACAGACAACTTCTCCTTGCTCCTACAACCTCCATCCTTGCACAGTTTGTTATTCTTCTAGGTAACATAGTAACAAATCCAAATTGCTGCTCTCTTTGTAGGCAAGCAAGGCTTTGTTGCAACTGCAATTCTTACTTCTTCTTGAAATGTAGGGACGACAGTACATTCCATCACATCCATCTAGTGTACACAGGTAGGTCCATTGTGGCGGGCAGGCGAGCGGGCGGGCTGCTTTATTGGCTGTTTGCTGTTCCCCTACTCCACTCCACTATTTGACTGTTGTGCTGCATCAATCAATCAATCAATCAATCAATCAATCAATCAATCAGTGGCTGGCTCAGGTGCAGCTCTTTAACTTACCTAAAAGGGAGGGCGGAGAGAAGACAAGGAAGGTGAATGAGGTGTTCCAATGTGAAATGCCGGAAACACAGAAACACAGACGACACACAACAAGAGGTGGCAATCTATTCATTAATTGCATTTAATCAATGAGCTCATTATCACTCATGCATTGTCCAACAGGTGTTGAAATAATGGGATTAAAAGGGGAGATCCCTTCAGAAAGACAGAAACAATAGCAAAGACAAAAAACACTTTTGGAATCTGCTTTTAGTCAACACATAAGGAAAGGGTGCACCGGTCCTGGAAATACTGCAATACCAGGTCAATGCGTGGAGTGGACAGAGCAAGCTCTATTTCCATCTCCCTGTTCTAAAAATCCATTTAATATATGGTCCCCAGATAGGGGACGTATCAGATATTAAACTGATAAGAACAGATACTACACTTGATCTTAGCCAAAAGGCCGAGAAGCGATAACCCGAACGGGCCGCGCGTTGCCCGAGCCTGCCCGATACTGCTGTTCAGCCCTTGCAGCGATTCAGCCTACTTCTAGGCAATTCCATGGGGCCCTGCAGGCTCACACACTCACAGCTACACGGGAGGTGAATAAAGGCCGGAGAGGAAGCCAGACAGGATTTGCTTCTTTTGCTTGCACCACAATGCAGTGCTGAAAGAGGAGGAATCTACATAAAAACGCCTTCCTGGCAACGCCCAAATGCCCTGCTGCCATGCAGATAAACACTGGCAGCGGCAGCAAGTGCATGCCCACAGCCACCCCTTGTTCCTTCACACCTTGTATCAGCTGTAATCCAGTCCAGTCCAGTGCTGCCTGCTGAGCAGCACTGACCAACACTGCCTGGGCCCAGGCTTTTATCTCTGAGGCCCCATTATGATGTCAGAAAGCTGGCTCTGGAATCCTGAGGGCTCCACTATGACACGTGCAAAGTTCCGTCTGAACTTTATATAAGACGGTGAGGCTCAGTCAGTCACTCAGTGTTGCCTGAGAGGGCAACACTGCAACAGCCGGCCGCCAGGCTGTCTTTTTTTTGCACAGCTAGTTGCCTCCAGGAGGCCACAAGAGGGAGACAAGGGACTGCAAAATGGAAAATAGGCATCCACCAACTTTACAGACAACTTCTCCTTGCTCCTACAACCTCCATCCTTGCACAGTTTGTTATTCTTCTAGGTAACATAGTAACAAATCCAAATTGCTGCTCTCTTTGTAGGCAAGCAAGGCTTTGTTGCAACTGCAATTCTTACTTCTTCTTGAAATGTAGGGACGACAGTACATTCCATCACATCCATCTAGTGTACACAGGTAGGTCCATTGTGGCGGGCAGGCGAGCGGGCGGGCTGCTTTATTGGCTGTTTGCTGTTCCCCTACTCCACTCCACTATTTGACTGTTGTGCTGCATCAATCAATCAATCAATCAATCAATCAATCAATCAATCAATCAATCAATCAATCAATCAGTGGCTGGCTCAGGTGCAGCTCTTTAACTTACCTAAAAGGGAGGGCGGAGAGAAGACAAGGAAGGTGAATGAGGTGTTCCAATGTGAAATGCCGGAAACACAGAAACACAGACGACACACAACAAGAGGTGGCAATCTATTCATTAATTGCATTTAATCAATGAGCTCATTATCACTCATGCATTGTCCAACAGGTGTTGAAATAATGGGATTAAAAGGGGAGATCCCTTCAGAAAGACAGAAACAATAGCAAAGACAAAAAACACTTTTGGAATCTGCTTTTAGTCAACACATAAGGAAAGGGTGCACCGGTCCTGGAAATACTGCAATACCAGGTCAATGCGTGGAGTGGACAGAGCAAGCTCTATTTCCATCTCCCTGTTCTAAAAATCCATTTAATATATGGTCCCCAGATAGGGGACGTATCAGATATTAAACTGATAAGAACAGATACTACACTTGATCTTAGCCAAAAGGCCGAGAAGCGATAACCCGAACGGGCCGCGCGTTGCCCGAGCCTGCCCGATACTGCTGTTCAGCCCTTGCAGCGATTCAGCCTACTTCTAGGCAATTCCATGGGGCCCTGCAGGCTCACACACTCACAGCTACACGGGAGGTGAATAAAGGCCGGAGAGGAAGCCAGACAGGATTTGCTTCTTTTGCTTGCACCACAATGCAGTGCTGAAAGAGGAGGAATCTACATAAAAACGCCTTCCTGGCAACGCCCAAATGCCCTGCTGCCATGCAGATAAACACTGGCAGCGGCAGCAAGTGCATGCCCACAGCCACCCCTTGTTCCTTCACACCTTGTATCAGCTGTAATCCAGTCCAGTCCAGTGCTGCCTGCTGAGCAGCACTGACCAACACTGCCTGGGCCCAGGCTTTTATCTCTGAGGCCCCATTATGATGTCAGAAAGCTGGCTCTGGAATCCTGAGGGCTCCACTATGACACGTGCAAAGTTCCGTCTGAACTTTATATAAGACGGTGAGGCTCAGTCAGTCACTCAGTGTTGCCTGAGAGGGCAACACTGCAACAGCCGGCCGCCAGGCTGTCTTTTTTTTGCACAGCTAGTTGCCTCCAGGAGGCCACAAGAGGGAGACAAGGGACTGCAAAATGGAAAATAGGCATCCACCAACTTTACAGACAACTTCTCCTTGCTCCTACAACCTCCATCCTTGCACAGTTTGTTATTCTTCTAGGTAACATAGTAACAAATCCAAATTGCTGCTCTCTTTGTAGGCAAGCAAGGCTTTGTTGCAACTGCAATTCTTACTTCTTCTTGAAATGTAGGGACGACAGTACATTCCATCACATCCATCTAGTGTACACAGGTAGGTCCATTGTGGCGGGCAGGCGAGCGGGCGGGCTGCTTTATTGGCTGTTTGCTGTTCCCCTACTCCACTCCACTATTTGACTGTTGTGCTGCATCAATCAATCAATCAATCAATCAATCAATCAATCAATCAATCAATCAATCAATCAATCAATCAGTGGCTGGCTCAGGTGCAGCTCTTTAACTTACCTAAAAGGGAGGGCGGAGAGAAGACAAGGAAGGTGAATGAGGTGTTCCAATGTGAAATGCCGGAAACACAGAAACACAGACGACACACAACAAGAGGTGGCAATCTATTCATTAATTGCATTTAATCAATGAGCTCATTATCACTCATGCATTGTCCAACAGGTGTTGAAATAATGGGATTAAAAGGGGAGATCCCTTCAGAAAGACAGAAACAATAGCAAAGACAAAAAACACTTTTGGAATCTGCTTTTAGTCAACACATAAGGAAAGGGTGCACCGGTCCTGGAAATACTGCAATACCAGGTCAATGCGTGGAGTGGACAGAGCAAGCTCTATTTCCATCTCCCTGTTCTAAAAATCCATTTAATATATGGTCCCCAGATAGGGGACGTATCAGATATTAAACTGATAAGAACAGATACTACACTTGATCTTAGCCAAAAGGCCGAGAAGCGATAACCCGAACGGGCCGCGCGTTGCCCGAGCCTGCCCGATACTGCTGTTCAGCCCTTGCAGCGATTCAGCCTACTTCTAGGCAATTCCATGGGGCCCTGCAGGCTCACACACTCACAGCTACACGGGAGGTGAATAAAGGCCGGAGAGGAAGCCAGACAGGATTTGCTTCTTTTGCTTGCACCACAATGCAGTGCTGAAAGAGGAGGAATCTACATAAAAACGCCTTCCTGGCAACGCCCAAATGCCCTGCTGCCATGCAGATAAACACTGGCAGCGGCAGCAAGTGCATGCCCACAGCCACCCCTTGTTCCTTCACACCTTGTATCAGCTGTAATCCAGTCCAGTCCAGTGCTGCCTGCTGAGCAGCACTGACCAACACTGCCTGGGCCCAGGCTTTTATCTCTGAGGCCCCATTATGATGTCAGAAAGCTGGCTCTGGAATCCTGAGGGCTCCACTATGACACGTGCAAAGTTCCGTCTGAACTTTATATAAGACGGTGAGGCTCAGTCAGTCACTCAGTGTTGCCTGAGAGGGCAACACTGCAACAGCCGGCCGCCAGGCTGTCTTTTTTTTGCACAGCTAGTTGCCTCCAGGAGGCCACAAGAGGGAGACAAGGGACTGCAAAATGGAAAATAGGCATCCACCAACTTTACAGACAACTTCTCCTTGCTCCTACAACCTCCATCCTTGCACAGTTTGTTATTCTTCTAGGTAACATAGTAACAAATCCAAATTGCTGCTCTCTTTGTAGGCAAGCAAGGCTTTGTTGCAACTGCAATTCTTACTTCTTCTTGAAATGTAGGGACGACAGTACATTCCATCACATCCATCTAGTGTACACAGGTAGGTCCATTGTGGCGGGCAGGCGAGCGGGCGGGCTGCTTTATTGGCTGTTTGCTGTTCCCCTACTCCACTCCACTATTTGACTGTTGTGCTGCATCAATCAATCAATCAATCAATCAATCAATCAATCAATCAATCAATCAATCAGTGGCTGGCTCAGGTGCAGCTCTTTAACTTACCTAAAAGGGAGGGCGGAGAGAAGACAAGGAAGGTGAATGAGGTGTTCCAATGTGAAATGCCGGAAACACAGAAACACAGACGACACACAACAAGAGGTGGCAATCTATTCATTAATTGCATTTAATCAATGAGCTCATTATCACTCATGCATTGTCCAACAGGTGTTGAAATAATGGGATTAAAAGGGGAGATCCCTTCAGAAAGACAGAAACAATAGCAAAGACAAAAAACACTTTTGGAATCTGCTTTTAGTCAACACATAAGGAAAGGGTGCACCGGTCCTGGAAATACTGCAATACCAGGTCAATGCGTGGAGTGGACAGAGCAAGCTCTATTTCCATCTCCCTGTTCTAAAAATCCATTTAATATATGGTCCCCAGATAGGGGACGTATCAGATATTAAACTGATAAGAACAGATACTACACTTGATCTTAGCCAAAAGGCCGTGAAGCGATAACCCGAACGGGCCGCGCGTTGCCCGAGCCTGCCCGATACTGCTGTTCAGCCCTTGCAGCGATTCAGCCTACTTCTAGGCAATTCCATGGGGCCCTGCAGGCTCACACACTCACAGCTACACGGGAGGTGAATAAAGGCCGGAGAGGAAGCCAGACAGGATTTGCTTCTTTTGCTTGCACCACAATGCAGTGCTGAAAGAGGAGGAATCTACATAAAAACGCCTTCCTGGCAACGCCCAAATGCCCTGCTGCCATGCAGATAAACACTGGCAGCGGCAGCAAGTGCATGCCCACAGCCACCCCTTGTTCCTTCACACCTTGTATCAGCTGTAATCCAGTCCAGTCCAGTGCTGCCTGCTGAGCAGCACTGACCAACACTGCCTGGGCCCAGGCTTTTATCTCTGAGGCCCCATTATGATGTCAGAAAGCTGGCTCTGGAATCCTGAGGGCTCCACTATGACACGTGCAAAGTTCCGTCTGAACTTTATATAAGACGGTGAGGCTCAGTCAGTCACTCAGTGTTGCCTGAGAGGGCAACACTGCAACAGCCGGCCGCCAGGCTGTCTTCTTTTTGCACAGCTAGTTGCCTCCAGGAGGCCACAAGAGGGAGACAAGGGACTGCAAAATGGAAAATAGGCATCCACCAACTTTACAGACAACTTCTCCTTGCTCCTACAACCTCCATCCTTGCACAGTTTGTTATTCTTCTAGGTAACATAGTAACAAATCCAAATTGCTGCTCTCTTTGTAGGCAAGCAAGGCTTTGTTGCAACTGCAATTCTTACTTCTTCTTGAAATGTAGGGACGACAGTACATTCCATCACATCCATCTAGTGTACACAGGTAGGTCCATTGTGGCGGGCAGGCGAGCGGGCGGGCTGCTTTATTGGCTGTTTGCTGTTCCCCTACTCCACTCCACTATTTGACTGTTGTGCTGCATCAATCAATCAATCAATCAATCAATCAATCAATCAATCAATCAATCAGTGGCTGGCTCAGGTGCAGCTCTTTAACTTACCTAAAAGGGAGGGCGGAGAGAAGACAAGGAAGGTGAATGAGGTGTTCCAATGTGAAATGCCGGAAACACAGAAACACAGACGACACACAACAAGAGGTGGCAATCTATTCATTAATTGCATTTAATCAATGAGCTCATTATCACTCATGCATTGTCCAACAGGTGTTGAAATAATGGGATTAAAAGGGGAGATCCCTTCAGAAAGACAGAAACAATAGCAAAGACAAAAAACACTTTTGGAATCTGCTTTTAGTCAACACATAAGGAAAGGGTGCACCGGTCCTGGAAATACTGCAATACCAGGTCAATGCGTGGAGTGGACAGAGCAAGCTCTATTTCCATCTCCCTGTTCTAAAAATCCATTTAATATATGGTCCCCAGATAGGGGACGTATCAGATATTAAACTGATAAGAACAGATACTACACTTGATCTTAGCCAAAAGGCCGAGAAGCGATAACCCGAACGGGCCGCGCGTTGCCCGAGCCTGCCCGATACTGCTGTTCAGCCCTTGCAGCGATTCAGCCTACTTCTAGGCAATTCCATGGGGCCCTGCAGGCTCACACACTCACAGCTACACGGGAGGTGAATAAAGGCCGGAGAGGAAGCCAGACAGGATTTGCTTCTTTTGCTTGCACCACAATGCAGTGCTGAAAGAGGAGGAATCTACATAAAAACGCCTTCCTGGCAACGCCCAAATGCCCTGCTGCCATGCAGATAAACACTGGCAGCGGCAGCAAGTGCATGCCCACAGCCACCCCTTGTTCCTTCACACCTTGTATCAGCTGTAATCCAGTCCAGTCCAGTGCTGCCTGCTGAGCAGCACTGACCAACACTGCCTGGGCCCAGGCTTTTATCTCTGAGGCCCCATTATGATGTCAGAAAGCTGGCTCTGGAATCCTGAGGGCTCCACTATGACACGTGCAAAGTTCCGTCTGAACTTTATATAAGACGGTGAGGCTCAGTCAGTCACTCAGTGTTGCCTGAGAGGGCAACACTGCAACAGCCGGCCGCCAGGCTGTCTTTTTTTTGCACAGCTAGTTGCCTCCAGGAGGCCACAAGAGGGAGACAAGGGACTGCAAAATGGAAAATAGGCATCCACCAACTTTACAGACAACTTCTCCTTGCTCCTACAACCTCCATCCTTGCACAGTTTGTTATTCTTCTAGGTAACATAGTAACAAATCCAAATTGCTGCTCTCTTTGTAGGCAAGCAAGGCTTTGTTGCAACTGCAATTCTTACTTCTTCTTGAAATGTAGGGACGACAGTACATTCCATCACATCCATCTAGTGTACACAGGTAGGTCCATTGTGGCGGGCAGGCGAGCGGGCGGGCTGCTTTATTGGCTGTTTGCTGTTCCCCTACTCCACTCCACTATTTGACTGTTGTGCTGCATCAATCAATCAATCAATCAATCAATCAATCAATCAATCAATCAATCAATCAATCAGTGGCTGGCTCAGGTGCAGCTCTTTAACTTACCTAAAAGGGAGGGCGGAGAGAAGACAAGGAAGGTGAATGAGGTGTTCCAATGTGAAATGCCGGAAACACAGAAACACAGACGACACACAACAAGAGGTGGCAATCTATTCATTAATTGCATTTAATCAATGAGCTCATTATCACTCATGCATTGTCCAACAGGTGTTGAAATAATGGGATTAAAAGGGGAGATCCCTTCAGAAAGACAGAAACAATAGCAAAGACAAAAAACACTTTTGGAATCTGCTTTTAGTCAACACATAAGGAAAGGGTGCACCGGTCCTGGAAATACTGCAATACCAGGTCAATGCGTGGAGTGGACAGAGCAAGCTCTATTTCCATCTCCCTGTTCTAAAAATCCATTTAATATATGGTCCCCAGATAGGGGACGTATCAGATATTAAACTGATAAGAACAGATACTACACTTGATCTTAGCCAAAAGGCCGAGAAGCGATAACCCGAACGGGCCGCGCGTTGCCCGAGCCTGCCCGATACTGCTGTTCAGCCCTTGCAGCGATTCAGCCTACTTCTAGGCAATTCCATGGGGCCCTGCAGGCTCACACACTCACAGCTACACGGGAGGTGAATAAAGGCCGGAGAGGAAGCCAGACAGGATTTGCTTCTTTTGCTTGCACCACAATGCAGTGCTGAAAGAGGAGGAATCTACATAAAAACGCCTTCCTGGCAACGCCCAAATGCCCTGCTGCCATGCAGATAAACACTGGCAGCGGCAGCAAGTGCATGCCCACAGCCACCCCTTGTTCCTTCACACCTTGTATCAGCTGTAATCCAGTCCAGTCCAGTGCTGCCTGCTGAGCAGCACTGACCAACACTGCCTGGGCCCAGGCTTTTATCTCTGAGGCCCCATTATGATGTCAGAAAGCTGGCTCTGGAATCCTGAGGGCTCCACTATGACACGTGCAAAGTTCCGTCTGAACTTTATATAAGACGGTGAGGCTCAGTCAGTCACTCAGTGTTGCCTGAGAGGGCAACACTGCAACAGCCGGCCGCCAGGCTGTCTTTTTTTTGCACAGCTAGTTGCCTCAAGGAGGCCACAAGAGGGAGCCAAGGGACTGCAAAATGGAAAATAGGCATCCACCAACTTTACAGACAACTTCTCCTTGCTCCTACAACCTCCATCCTTGCACAGTTTGTTATTCTTCTAGGTAACATAGTAACAAATCCAAATTGCTGCTCTCTTTGTAGGCAAGCAAGGCTTTGTTGCAACTGCAATTCTTACTTCTTCTTGAAATGTAGGGACGACAGTACATTCCATCACATCCATCTAGTGTACACAGGTAGGTCCATTGTGGCGGGCAGGCGAGCGGGCGGGCTGCTTTATTGGCTGTTTGCTGTTCCCCTACTCCACTCCACTATTTGACTGTTGTGCTGCATCAATCAATCAATCAATCAATCAATCAATCAATCAATCAATCAATCAATCAATCAATCAATCAATCAGTGGCTGGCTCAGGTGCAGCTCTTTAACTTACCTAAAAGGGAGGGCGGAGAGAAGACAAGGAAGGTGAATGAGGTGTTCCAATGTGAAATGCCGGAAACACAGAAACACAGACGACACACAACAAGAGGTGGCAATCTATTCATTAATTGCATTTAATCAATGAGCTCATTATCACTCATGCATTGTCCAACAGGTGTTGAAATAATGGGATTAAAAGGGGAGATCCCTTCAGAAAGACAGAAACAATAGCAAAGACAAAAAACACTTTTGGAATCTGCTTTTAGTCAACACATAAGGAAAGGGTGCACCGGTCCTGGAAATACTGCAATACCAGGTCAATGCGTGGAGTGGACAGAGCAAGCTCTATTTCCATCTCCCTGTTCTAAAAATCCATTTAATATATGGTCCCCAGATAGGGGACGTATCAGATATTAAACTGATAAGAACAGATACTACACTTGATCTTAGCCAAAAGGCCGAGAAGCGATAACCCGAACGGGCCGCGCGTTGCCCGAGCCTGCCCGATACTGCTGTTCAGCCCTTGCAGCGATTCAGCCTACTTCTAGGCAATTCCATGGGGCCCTGCAGGCTCACACACTCACAGCTACACGGGAGGTGAATAAAGGCCGGAGAGGAAGCCAGACAGGATTTGCTTCTTTTGCTTGCACCACAATGCAGTGCTGAAAGAGGAGGAATCTACATAAAAACGCCTTCCTGGCAACGCCCAAATGCCCTGCTGCCATGCAGATAAACACTGGCAGCGGCAGCAAGTGCATGCCCACAGCCACCCCTTGTTCCTTCACACCTTGTATCAGCTGTAATCCAGTCCAGTCCAGTGCTGCCTGCTGAGCAGCACTGACCAACACTGCCTGGGCCCAGGCTTTTATCTCTGAGGCCCCATTATGATGTCAGAAAGCTGGCTCTGGAATCCTGAGGGCTCCACTATGACACGTGCAAAGTTCCGTCTGAACTTTATATAAGACGGTGAGGCTCAGTCAGTCACTCAGTGTTGCCTGAGAGGGCAACACTGCAACAGCCGGCCGCCAGGCTGTCTTTTTTTTGCACAGCTAGTTGCCTCCAGGAGGCCACAAGAGGGAGACAAGGGACTGCAAAATGGAAAATAGGCATCCACCAACTTTACAGACAACTTCTCCTTGCTCCTACAACCTCCATCCTTGCACAGTTTGTTATTCTTCTAGGTAACATAGTAACAAATCCAAATTGCTGCTCTCTTTGTAGGCAAGCAAGGCTTTGTTGCAACTGCAATTCTTACTTCTTCTTGAAATGTAGGGACGACAGTACATTCCATCACATCCATCTAGTGTACACAGGTAGGTCCATTGTGGCGGGCAGGCGAGCGGGCGGGCTGCTTTATTGGCTGTTTGCTGTTCCCCTACTCCACTCCACTATTTGACTGTTGTGCTGCATCAATCAATCAATCAATCAATCAATCAATCAATCAATCAATCAATCAATCAATCAGTGGCTGGCTCAGGTGCAGCTCTTTAACTTACCTAAAAGGGAGGGCGGAGAGAAGACAAGGAAGGTGAATGAGGTGTTCCAATGTGAAATGCCGGAAACACAGAAACACAGACGACACACAACAAGAGGTGGCAATCTATTCATTAATTGCATTTAATCAATGAGCTCATTATCACTCATGCATTGTCCAACAGGTGTTGAAATAATGGGATTAAAAGGGGAGATCCCTTCAGAAAGACAGAAACAATAGCAAAGACAAAAAACACTTTTGGAATCTGCTTTTAGTCAACACATAAGGAAAGGGTGCACCGGTCCTGGAAATACTGCAATACCAGGTCAATGCGTGGAGTGGACAGAGCAAGCTCTATTTCCATCTCCCTGTTCTAAAAATCCATTTAATATATGGTCCCCAGATAGGGGACGTATCAGATATTAAACTGATAAGAACAGATACTACACTTGATCTTAGCCAAAAGGCCGAGAAGCGATAACCCGAACGGGCCGCGCGTTGCCCGAGCCTGCCTGATACTGCTGTTCAGCCCTTGCAGCGATTCAGCCTACTTCTAGGCAATTCCATGGGGCCCTGCAGGCTCACACACTCACAGCTACACGGGAGGTGAATAAAGGCCGGAGAGGAAGCCAGACAGGATTTGCTTCTTTTGCTTGCACCACAATGCAGTGCTGAAAGAGGAGGAATCTACATAAAAACGCCTTCCTGGCAACGCCCAAATGCCCTGCTGCCATGCAGATAAACACTGGCAGCGGCAGCAAGTGCATGCCCACAGCCACCCCTTGTTCCTTCACACCTTGTATCAGCTGTAATCCAGTCCAGTCCAGTGCTGCCTGCTGAGCAGCACTGACCAACACTGCCTGGGCCCAGGCTTTTATCTCTGAGGCCCCATTATGATGTCAGAAAGCTGGCTCTGGAATCCTGAGGGCTCCACTATGACACGTGCAAAGTTCCGTCTGAACTTTATATAAGACGGTGAGGCTCAGTCAGTCACTCAGTGTTGCCTGAGAGGGCAACACTGCAACAGCCGGCCGCCAGGCTGTCTTTTTTTTGCACAGCTAGTTGCCTCCAGGAGGCCACAAGAGGGAGACAAGGGACTGCAAAATGGAAAATAGGCATCCACCAACTTTACAGACAACTTCTCCTTGCTCCTACAACCTCCATCCTTGCACAGTTTGTTATTCTTCTAGGTAACATAGTAACAAATCCAAATTGCTGCTCTCTTTGTAGGCAAGCAAGGCTTTGTTGCAACTGCAATTCTTACTTCTTCTTGAAATGTAGGGACGACAGTACATTCCATCACATCCATCTAGTGTACACAGGTAGGTCCATTGTGGCGGGCAGGCGAGCGGGCGGGCTGCTTTATTGGCTGTTTGCTGTTCCCCTACTCCACTCCACTATTTGACTGTTGTGCTGCATCAATCAATCAATCAATCAATCAATCAATCAATCAATCAATCAAGTGGCTGGCTCAGGTGCAGCTCTTTAACTTACCTAAAAGGGAGGGCGGAGAGAAGACAAGGAAGGTGAATGAGGTGTTCCAATGTGAAATGCCGGAAACACAGAAACACAGACGACACACAACAAGAGGTGGCAATCTATTCATTAATTGCATTTAATCAATGAGCTCATTATCACTCATGCATTGTCCAACAGGTGTTGAAATAATGGGATTAAAAGGGGAGATCCCTTCAGAAAGACAGAAACAATAGCAAAGACAAAAAACACTTTTGGAATCTGCTTTTAGTCAACACATAAGGAAAGGGTGCACCGGTCCTGGAAATACTGCAATACCAGGTCAATGCGTGGAGTGGACAGAGCAAGCTCTATTTCCATCTCCCTGTTCTAAAAATCCATTTAATATATGGTCCCCAGATAGGGGACGTATCAGATATTAAACTGATAAGAACAGATACTACACTTGATCTTAGCCAAAAGGCCGAGAAGCGATAACCCGAACGGGCCGCGCGTTGCCCGAGCCTGCCCGATACTGCTGTTCAGCCCTTGCAGCGATTCAGCCTACTTCTAGGCAATTCCATGGGGCCCTGCAGGCTCACACACTCACAGCTACACGGGAGGTGAATAAAGGCCGGAGAGGAAGCCAGACAGGATTTGCTTCTTTTGCTTGCACCACAATGCAGTGCTGAAAGAGGAGGAATCTACATAAAAACGCCTTCCTGGCAACGCCCAAATGCCCTGCTGCCATGCAGATAAACACTGGCAGCGGCAGCAAGTGCATGCCCACAGCCACCCCTTGTTCCTTCACACCTTGTATCAGCTGTAATCCAGTCCAGTCCAGTGCTGCCTGCTGAGCAGCACTGACCAACACTGCCTGGGCCCAGGCTTTTATCTCTGAGGCCCCATTATGATGTCAGAAAGCTGGCTCTGGAATCCTGAGGGCTCCACTATGACACGTGCAAAGTTCCGTCTGAACTTTATATAAGACGGTGAGGCTCAGTCAGTCACTCAGTGTTGCCTGAGAGGGCAACACTGCAACAGCCGGCCGCCAGGCTGTCTTTTTTTTGCACAGCTAGTTGCCTCCAGGAGGCCACAAGAGGGAGACAAGGGACTGCAAAATGGAAAATAGGCATCCACCAACTTTACAGACAACTTCTCCTTGCTCCTACAACCTCCATCCTTGCACAGTTTGTTATTCTTCTAGGTAACATAGTAACAAATCCAAATTGCTGCTCTCTTTGTAGGCAAGCAAGGCTTTGTTGCAACTGCAATTCTTACTTCTTCTTGAAATGTAGGGACGACAGTACATTCCATCACATCCATCTAGTGTACACAGGTAGGTCCATTGTGGCGGGCAGGCGAGCGGGCGGGCTGCTTTATTGGCTGTTTGCTGTTCCCCTACTCCACTCCACTATTTGACTGTTGTGCTGCATCAATCAATCAATCAATCAATCAATCAATCAATCAATCAATCAATCAATCAGTGGCTGGCTCAGGTGCAGCTCTTTAACTTACCTAAAAGGGAGGGCGGAGAGAAGACAAGGAAGGTGAATGAGGTGTTCCAATGTGAAATGCCGGAAACACAGAAACACAGACGACACACAACAAGAGGTGGCAATCTATTCATTAATTGCATTTAATCAATGAGCTCATTATCACTCATGCATTGTCCAACAGGTGTTGAAATAATGGGATTAAAAGGGGAGATCCCTTCAGAAAGACAGAAACAATAGCAAAGACAAAAAACACTTTTGGAATCTGCTTTTAGTCAACACATAAGGAAAGGGTGCACCGGTCCTGGAAATACTGCAATACCAGGTCAATGCGTGGAGTGGACAGAGCAAGCTCTATTTCCATCTCCCTGTTCTAAAAATCCATTTAATATATGGTCCCCAGATAGGGGACGTATCAGATATTAAACTGATAAGAACAGATACTACACTTGATCTTAGCCAAAAGGCCGAGAAGCGATAACCCGAACGGGCCGCGCGTTGCCCGAGCCTGCCCGATACTGCTGTTCAGCCCTTGCAGCGATTCAGCCTACTTCTAGGCAATTCCATGGGGCCCTGCAGGCTCACACACTCACAGCTACACGGGAGGTGAATAAAGGCCGGAGAGGAAGCCAGACAGGATTTGCTTCTTTTGCTTGCACCACAATGCAGTGCTGAAAGAGGAGGAATCTACATAAAAACGCCTTCCTGGCAACGCCCAAATGCCCTGCTGCCATGCAGATAAACACTGGCAGCGGCAGCAAGTGCATGCCCACAGCCACCCCTTGTTCCTTCACACCTTGTATCAGCTGTAATCCAGTCCAGTCCAGTGCTGCCTGCTGAGCAGCACTGACCAACACTGCCTGGGCCCAGGCTTTTATCTCTGAGGCCCCATTATGATGTCAGAAAGCTGGCTCTGGAATCCTGAGGGCTCCACTATGACACGTGCAAAGTTCCGTCTGAACTTTATATAAGACGGTGAGGCTCAGTCAGTCACTCAGTGTTGCCTGAGAGGGCAACACTGCAACAGCCGGCCGCCAGGCTGTCTTTTTTTTGCACAGCTAGTTGCCTCCAGGAGGCCACAAGAGGGAGACAAGGGACTGCAAAATGGAAAATAGGCATCCACCAACTTTACAGACAACTTCTCCTTGCTCCTACAACCTCCATCCTTGCACAGTTTGTTATTCTTCTAGGTAACATAGTAACAAATCCAAATTGCTGCTCTCTTTGTAGGCAAGCAAGGCTTTGTTGCAACTGCAATTCTTACTTCTTCTTGAAATGTAGGGACGACAGTACATTCCATCACATCCATCTAGTGTACACAGGTAGGTCCATTGTGGCGGGCAGGCGAGCGGGCGGGCTGCTTTATTGGCTGTTTGCTGTTCCCCTACTCCACTCCACTATTTGACTGTTGTGCTGCATCAATCAATCAATCAATCAATCAATCAATCAATCAATCAATCAATCAATCAGTGGCTGGCTCAGGTGCAGCTCTTTAACTTACCTAAAAGGGAGGGCGGAGAGAAGACAAGGAAGGTGAATGAGGTGTTCCAATGTGAAATGCCGGAAACACAGAAACACAGACGACACACAACAAGAGGTGGCAATCTATTCATTAATTGCATTTAATCAATGAGCTCATTATCACTCATGCATTGTCCAACAGGTGTTGAAATAATGGGATTAAAAGGGGAGATCCCTTCAGAAAGACAGAAACAATAGCAAAGACAAAAAACACTTTTGGAATCTGCTTTTAGTCAACACATAAGGAAAGGGTGCACCGGTCCTGGAAATACTGCAATACCAGGTCAATGCGTGGAGTGGACAGAGCAAGCTCTATTTCCATCTCCCTGTTCTAAAAATCCATTTAATATATGGTCCCCAGATAGGGGACGTATCAGATATTAAACTGATAAGAACAGATACTACACTTGATCTTAGCCAAAAGGCCGAGAAGCGATAACCCGAACGGGCCGCGCGTTGCCCGAGCCTGCCCGATACTGCTGTTCAGCCCTTGCAGCGATTCAGCCTACTTCTAGGCAATTCCATGGGGCCCTGCAGGCTCACACACTCACAGCTACACGGGAGGTGAATAAAGGCCGGAGAGGAAGCCAGACAGGATTTGCTTCTTTTGCTTGCACCACAATGCAGTGCTGAAAGAGGAGGAATCTACATAAAAACGCCTTCCTGGCAACGCCCAAATGCCCTGCTGCCATGCAGATAAACACTGGCAGCGGCAGCAAGTGCATGCCCACAGCCACCCCTTGTTCCTTCACACCTTGTATCAGCTGTAATCCAGTCCAGTCCAGTGCTGCCTGCTGAGCAGCACTGACCAACACTGCCTGGGCCCAGGCTTTTATCTCTGAGGCCCCATTATGATGTCAGAAAGCTGGCTCTGGAATCCTGAGGGCTCCACTATGACACGTGCAAAGTTCCGTCTGAACTTTATATAAGACGGTGAGGCTCAGTCAGTGAGGGCAACACTGCAACAGCCGGCCGCCAGGCTGTCTTTTTTTTGCACAGCTAGTTGCCTCCAGGAGGCCACAAGAGGGAGACAAGGGACTGCAAAATGGAAAATAGGCATCCACCAACTTTACAGACAACTTCTCCTTGCTCCTACAACCTCCATCCTTGCACAGTTTGTTATTCTTCTAGGTAACATAGTAACAAATCCAAATTGCTGCTCTCTTTGTAGGCAAGCAAGGCTTTGTTGCAACTGCAATTCTTACTTCTTCTTGAAATGTAGGGACGACAGTACATTCCATCACATCCATCTAGTGTACACAGGTAGGTCCATTGTGGCGGGCAGGCGAGCGGGCGGGCTGCTTTATTGGCTGTTTGCTGTTCCCCTACTCCACTCCACTATTTGACTGTTGTGCTGCATCAATCAATCAATCAATCAATCAATCAATCAATCAATCAATCAATCAATCAATCAGTGGCTGGCTCAGGTGCAGCTCTTTAACTTACCTAAAAGGGAGGGCGGAGAGAAGACAAGGAAGGTGAATGAGGTGTTCCAATGTGAAATGCCGGAAACACAGAAACACAGACGACACACAACAAGAGGTGGCAATCTATTCATTAATTGCATTTAATCAATGAGCTCATTATCACTCATGCATTGTCCAACAGGTGTTGAAATAATGGGATTAAAAGGGGAGATCCCTTCAGAAAGACAGAAACAATAGCAAAGACAAAAAACACTTTTGGAATCTGCTTTTAGTCAACACATAAGGAAAGGGTGCACCGGTCCTGGAAATACTGCAATACCAGGTCAATGCGTGGAGTGGACAGAGCAAGCTCTATTTCCATCTCCCTGTTCTAAAAATCC
Organism: Rhinoderma darwinii; assembly: GCF_050947455.1. Classification (NCBI taxonomy): domain Eukaryota; kingdom Metazoa; phylum Chordata; class Amphibia; order Anura; family Rhinodermatidae; genus Rhinoderma; species Rhinoderma darwinii. Next base: position 73,003 of record NW_027464508.1, read on the forward strand.
ATTTAATATATGGTCCCCAGATAGGGGACGTATCAGATATTAAACTGATAAGAACAGATACTACACTTGATCTTAGCCAAAAGGCCGAGAAGCGATAACCCGAACGGGCCGCGCGTTGCCCGAGCCTGCCCGATACTGCTGTTCAGCCCTTGCAGCGATTCAGCCTACTTCTAGGCAATTCCATGGGGCCCTGCAGGCTCACACACTCACAGCTACACGGGAGGTGAATAAAGGCCGGAGAGGAAGCCAGACAGGATTTGCTTCTTTTGCTTGCACCACAATGCAGTGCTGAAAGAGGAGGAATCTACATAAAAACGCCTTCCTGGCAACGCCCAAATGCCCTGCTGCCATGCAGATAAACACTGGCAGCGGCAGCAAGTGCATGCCCACAGCCACCCCTTGTTCCTTCACACCTTGTATCAGCTGTAATCCAGTCCAGTCCAGTGCTGCCTGCTGAGCAGCACTGACCAACACTGCCTGGGCCCAGGCTTTTATCTCTGAGGCCCCATTATGATGTCAGAAAGCTGGCTCTGGAATCCTGAGGGCTCCACTATGACACGTGCAAAGTTCCGTCTGAACTTTATATAAGACGGTGAGGCTCAGTCAGTCACTCAGTGTTGCCTGAGAGGGCAACACTGCAACAGCCGGCCGCCAGGCTGTCTTTTTTTTGCACAGCTAGTAGCCTCCAGGAGGCCACAAGAGGGAGACAAGGGACTGCAAAATGGAAAATAGGCATCCACCAACTTTACAGACAACTTCTCCTTGCTCCTACAACCTCCATCCTTGCACAGTTTGTTATTCTTCTAGGTAACATAGTAACAAATCCAAATTGCTGCTCTCTTTGTAGGCAAGCAAGGCTTTGTTGCAACTGCAATTCTTACTTCTTCTTGAAATGTAGGGACGACAGTACATTCCATCACATCCATCTAGTGTACACAGGTAGGTCCATTGTGGCGGGCAGGCGAGCGGGCGGGCTGCTTTATTGGCTGTTTGCTGTTCCCCTACTCCACTCCACTATTTGACTGTTGTGCTGCATCAATCAATCAATCAATCAATCAATCAATCAATCAATCAATCAATCAATCAATCAGTGGCTGGCTCAGGTGCAGCTCTTTAACTTACCTAAAAGGGAGGGCGGAGAGAAGACAAGGAAGGTGAATGAGGTGTTCCAATGTGAAATGCCGGAAACACAGAAACACAGACGACACACAACAAGAGGTGGCAATCTATTCATTAATTGCATTTAATCAATGAGCTCATTATCACTCATGCATTGTCCAACAGGTGTTGAAATAATGGGATTAAAAGGGGAGATCCCTTCAGAAAGACAGAAACAATAGCAAAGACAAAAAACACTTTTGGAATCTGCTTTTAGTCAACACATAAGGAAAGGGTGCACCGGTCCTGGAAATACTGCAATACCAGGTCAATGCGTGGAGTGGACAGAGCAAGCTCTATTTCCATCTCCCTGTTCTAAAAATCCATTTAATATATGGTCCCCAGATAGGGGACGTATCAGATATTAAACTGATAAGAACAGATACTACACTTGATCTTAGCCAAAAGGCCGAGAAGCGATAACCCGAACGGGCCGCGCGTTGCCCGAGCCTGCCCGATACTGCTGTTCAGCCCTTGCAGCGATTCAGCCTACTTCTAGGCAATTCCATGGGGCCCTGCAGGCTCACACACTCACAGCTACACGGGAGGTGAATAAAGGCCGGAGAGGAAGCCAGACAGGATTTGCTTCTTTTGCTTGCACCACAATGCAGTGCTGAAAGAGGAGGAATCTACATAAAAACGCCTTCCTGGCAACGCCCAAATGCCCTGCTGCCATGCAGATAAACACTGGCAGCGGCAGCAAGTGCATGCCCACAGCCACCCCTTGTTCCTTCACACCTTGTATCAGCTGTAATCCAGTCCAGTCCAGTGCTGCCTGCTGAGCAGCACTGACCAACACTGCCTGGGCCCAGGCTTTTATCTCTGAGGCCCCATTATGATGTCAGAAAGCTGGCTCTGGAATCCTGAGGGCTCCACTATGACACGTGCAAAGTTCCGTCTGAACTTTATATAAGACGGTGAGGCTCAGTCAGTCACTCAGTGTTGCCTGAGAGGGCAACACTGCAACAGCCGGCCGCCAGGCTGTCTTTTTTTTGCACAGCTAGTTGCCTCCAGGAGGCCACAAGAGGGAGACAAGGGACTGCAAAATGGAAAATAGGCATCCACCAACTTTACAGACAACTTCTCCTTGCTCCTACAACCTCCATCCTTGCACAGTTTGTTATTCTTCTAGGTAACATAGTAACAAATCCAAATTGCTGCTCTCTTTGTAGGCAAGCAAGGCTTTGTTGCAACTGCAATTCTTACTTCTTCTTGAAATGTAGGGACGACAGTACATTCCATCACATCCATCTAGTGTACACAGGTAGGTCCATTGTGGCGGGCAGGCGAGCGGGCGGGCTGCTTTATTGGCTGTTTGCTGTTCCCCTACTCCACTCCACTATTTGACTGTTGTGCTGCATCAATCAATCAATCAATCAATCAATCAATCAATCAATCAATCAATCAATCAGTGGCTGGCTCAGGTGCAGCTCTTTAACTTACCTAAAAGGGAGGGCGGAGAGAAGACAAGGAAGGTGAATGAGGTGTTCCAATGTGAAATGCCGGAAACACAGAAACACAGACGACACACAACAAGAGGTGGCAATCTATTCATTAATTGCATTTAATCAATGAGCTCATTATCACTCATGCATTGTCCAACAGGTGTTGAAATAATGGGATTAAAAGGGGAGATCCCTTCAGAAAGACAGAAACAATAGCAAAGACAAAAAACACTTTTGGAATCTGCTTTTAGTCAACACATAAGGAAAGGGTGCACCGGTCCTGGAAATACTGCAATACCAGGTCAATGCGTGGAGTGGACAGAGCAAGCTCTATTTCCATCTCCCTGTTCTAAAAATCCATTTAATATATGGTCCCCAGATAGGGGACGTATCAGATATTAAACTGATAAGAACAGATACTACACTTGATCTTAGCCAAAAGGCCGAGAAGCGATAACCCGAACGGGCCGCGCGTTGCCCGAGCCTGCCCGATACTGCTGTTCAGCCCTTGCAGCGATTCAGCCTACTTCTAGGCAATTCCATGGGGCCCTGCAGGCTCACACACTCACAGCTACACGGGAGGTGAATAAAGGCCGGAGAGGAAGCCAGACAGGATTTGCTTCTTTTGCTTGCACCACAATGCAGTGCTGAAAGAGGAGGAATCTACATAAAAACGCCTTCCTGGCAACTGCTGCCATGCAGATAAACACTGGCAGCGGCAGCAAGTGCATGCCCACAGCCACCCCTTGTTCCTTCACACCTTGTATCAGCTGTAATCCAGTCCAGTCCAGTGCTGCCTGCTGAGCAGCACTGACCAACACTGCCTGGGCCCAGGCTTTTATCTCTGAGGCCCCATTATGATGTCAGAAAGCTGGCTCTGGAATCCTGAGGGCTCCACTATGACACGTGCAAAGTTCCGTCTGAACTTTATATAAGACGGTGAGGCTCAGTCAGTCACTCAGTGTTGCCTGAGAGGGCAACACTGCAACAGCCGGCCGCCAGGCTGTCTTTTTTTTGCACAGCTAGTTGCCTCCAGGAGGCCACAAGAGGGAGACAAGGGACTGCAAAATGGAAAATAGGCATCCACCAACTTTACAGACAACTTCTCCTTGCTCCTACAACCTCCATCCTTGCACAGTTTGTTATTCTTCTAGGTAACATAGTAACAAATCCAAATTGCTGCTCTCTTTGTAGGCAAGCAAGGCTTTGTTGCAACTGCAATTCTTACTTCTTCTTGAAATGTAGGGACGACAGTACATTCCATCACATCCATCTAGTGTACACAGGTAGGTCCATTGTGGCGGGCAGGCGAGCGGGCGGGCTGCTTTATTGGCTGTTTGCTGTTCCCCTACTCCACTCCACTATTTGACTGTTGTGCTGATCAATCAATCAATCAATCAATCAATCAATCAATCAATCAATCAATCAATCAATCAATCAATCAGTGGCTGGCTCAGGTGCAGCTCTTTAACTTACCTAAAAGGGAGGGCGGAGAGAAGACAAGGAAGGTGAATGAGGTGTTCCAATGTGAAATGCCGGAAACACAGAAACACAGACGACACACAACAAGAGGTGGCAATCTATTCATTAATTGCATTTAATCAATGAGCTCATTATCACTCATGCATTGTCCAACAGGTGTTGAAATAATGGGATTAAAAGGGGAGATCCCTTCAGAAAGACAGAAACAATAGCAAAGACAAAAAACACTTTTGGAATCTGCTTTTAGTCAACACATAAGGAAAGGGTGCACCGGTCCTGGAAATACTGCAATACCAGGTCAATGCGTGGAGTGGACAGAGCAAGCTCTATTTCCATCTCCCTGTTCTAAAAATCCATTTAATATATGGTCCCCAGATAGGGGACGTATCAGATATTAAACTGATAAGAACAGATACTACACTTGATCTTAGCCAAAAGGCCGAGAAGCGATAACCCGAACGGGCCGCGCGTTGCCCGAGCCTGCCCGATACTGCTGTTCAGCCCTTGCAGCGATTCAGCCTACTTCTAGGCAATTCCATGGGGCCCTGCAGGCTCACACACTCACAGCTACACGGGAGGTGAATAAAGGCCGGAGAGGAAGCCAGACAGGATTTGCTTCTTTTGCTTGCACCACAATGCAGTGCTGAAAGAGGAGGAATCTACATAAAAACGCCTTCCTGGCAACGCCCAAATGCCCTGCTGCCATGCAGATAAACACTGGCAGCGGCAGCAAGTGCATGCCCACAGCCACCCCTTGTTCCTTCACACCTTGTATCAGCTGTAATCCAGTCCAGTCCAGTGCTGCCTGCTGAGCAGCACTGACCAACACTGCCTGGGCCCAGGCTTTTATCTCTGAGGCCCCATTATGATGTCAGAAAGCTGGCTCTGGAATCCTGAGGGCTCCACTATGACACGTGCAAAGTTCCGTCTGAACTTTATATAAGACGGTGAGGCTCAGTCAGTCACTCAGTGTTGCCTGAGAGGGCAACACTGCAACAGCCGGCCGCCAGGCTGTCTTTTTTTTGCACAGCTAGTTGCCTCCAGGAGGCCACAAGAGGGAGACAAGGGACTGCAAAATGGAAAATAGGCATCCACCAACTTTACAGACAACTTCTCCTTGCTCCTACAACCTCCATCCTTGCACAGTTTGTTATTCTTCTAGGTAACATAGTAACAAATCCAAATTGCTGCTCTCTTTGTAGGCAAGCAAGGCTTTGTTGCAACTGCAATTCTTACTTCTTCTTGAAATGTAGGGACGACAGTACATTCCATCACATCCATCTAGTGTACACAGGTAGGTCCATTGTGGCGGGCAGGCGAGCGGGCGGGCTGCTTTATTGGCTGTTTGCTGTTCCCCTACTCCACTCCACTATTTGACTGTTGTGCTGCATCAATCAATCAATCAATCAATCAATCAATCAATCAATCAATCAATCAGTGGCTGGCTCAGGTGCAGCTCTTTAACTTACCTAAAAGGGAGGGCGGAGAGAAGACAAGGAAGGTGAATGAGGTGTTCCAATGTGAAATGCCGGAAACACAGAAACACAGACGACACACAACAAGAGGTGGCAATCTATTCATTAATTGCATTTAATCAATGAGCTCATTATCACTCATGCATTGTCCAACAGGTGTTGAAATAATGGGATTAAAAGGGGAGATCCCTTCAGAAAGACAGAAACAATAGCAAAGACAAGAAACACTTTTGGAATCTGCTTTTAGTCAACACATAAGGAAAGGGTGCACCGGTCCTGGAAATACTGCAATACCAGGTCAATGCGTGGAGTGGACAGAGCAAGCTCTATTTCCATCTCCCTGTTCTAAAAATCCATTTAATATATGGTCCCCAGATAGGGGACGTATCAGATATTAAACTGATAAGAACAGATACTACACTTGATCTTAGCCAAAAGGCCGAGAAGCGATAACCCGAACGGGCCGCGCGTTGCCCGAGCCTGCCCGATACTGCTGTTCAGCCCTTGCAGCGATTCAGCCTACTTCTAGGCAATTCCATGGGGCCCTGCAGGCTCACACACTCACAGCTACACGGGAGGTGAATAAAGGCCGGAGAGGAAGCCAGACAGGATTTGCTTCTTTTGCTTGCACCACAATGCAGTACTGAAAGAGGAGGAATCTACATAAAAACGCCTTCCTGGCAACGCCCAAATGCCCTGCTGCCATGCAGATAAACACTGGCAGCGGCAGCAAGTGCATGCCCACAGCCACCCCTTGTTCCTTCACACCTTGTATCAGCTGTAATCCAGTCCAGTCCAGTGCTGCCTGCTGAGCAGCACTGACCAACACTGCCTGGGCCCAGGCTTTTATCTCTGAGGCCCCATTATGATGTCAGAAAGCTGGCTCTGGAATCCTGAGGGCTCCACTATGACACGTGCAAAGTTCCGTCTGAACTTTATATAAGACGGTGAGGCTCAGTCAGTCACTCAGTGTTGCCTGAGAGGGCAACACTGCAACAGCCGGCCGCCAGGCTGTCTTTTTTTTGCACAGCTAGTTGCCTCCAGGAGGCCACAAGAGGGAGACAAGGGACTGCAAAATGGAAAATAGGCATCCACCAACTTTACAGACAACTTCTCCTTGCTCCTACAACCTCCATCCTTGCACAGTTTGTTATTCTTCTAGGTAACATAGTAACAAATCCAAATTGCTGCTCTCTTTGTAGGCAAGCAAGGCTTTGTTGCAACTGCAATTCTTACTTCTTCTTGAAATGTAGGGACGACAGTACATTCCATCACATCCATCTAGTGTACACAGGTAGGTCCATTGTGGCGGGCAGGCGAGCGGGCGGGCTGCTTTATTGGCTGTTTGCTGTTCCCCTACTCCACTCCACTATTTGACTGTTGTGCTGCATCAATCAATCAATCAATCAATCAATCAATCAATCAATCAATCAAGTGGCTGGCTCAGGTGCAGCTCTTTAACTTACCTAAAAGGGAGGGCGGAGAGAAGACAAGGAAGGTGAATGAGGTGTTCCAATGTGAAATGCCGGAAACACAGAAACACAGACGACACACAACAAGAGGTGGCAATCTATTCATTAATTGCATTTAATCAATGAGCTCATTATCACTCATGCATTGTCCAACAGGTGTTGAAATAATGGGATTAAAAGGGGAGATCCCTTCAGAAAGACAGAAACAATAGCAAAGACAAAAAACACTTTTGGAATCTGCTTTTAGTCAACACATAAGGAAAGGGTGCACCGGTCCTGGAAATACTGCAATACCAGGTCAATGCGTGGAGTGGACAGAGCAAGCTCTATTTCCATCTCCCTGTTCTAAAAATCCATTTAATATATGGTCCCCAGATAGGGGACGTATCAGATATTAAACTGATAAGAACAGATACTACACTTGATCTTAGCCAAAAGGCCGAGAAGCGATAACCCGAACGGGCCGCGCGTTGCCCGAGCCTGCCCGATACTGCTGTTCAGCCCTTGCAGCGATTCAGCCTACTTCTAGGCAATTCCATGGGGCCCTGCAGGCTCACACACTCACAGCTACACGGGAGGTGAATAAAGGCCGGAGAGGAAGCCAGACAGGATTTGCTTCTTTTGCTTGCACCACAATGCAGTGCTGAAAGAGGAGGAATCTACATAAAAACGCCTTCCTGGCAACGCCCAAATGCCCTGCTGCCATGCAGATAAACACTGGCAGCGGCAGCAAGTGCATGCCCACAGCCACCCCTTGTTCCTTCACACCTTGTATCAGCTGTAATCCAGTCCAGTCCAGTGCTGCCTGCTGAGCAGCACTGACCAACACTGCCTGGGCCCAGGCTTTTATCTCTGAGGCCCCATTATGATGTCAGAAAGCTGGCTCTGGAATCCTGAGGGCTCCACTATGACACGTGCAAAGTTCCGTCTGAACTTTATATAAGACGGTGAGGCTCAGTCAGTCACTCAGTGTTGCCTGAGAGGGCAACACTGCAACAGCCGGCCGCCAGGCTGTCTTTTTTTTGCACAGCTAGTTGCCTCCAGGAGGCCACAAGAGGGAGACAAGGGACTGCAAAATGGAAAATAGGCATCCACCAACTTTACAGACAACTTCTCCTTGCTCCTACAACCTCCATCCTTGCACAGTTTGTTATTCTTCTAGGTAACATAGTAACAAATCCAAATTGCTGCTCTCTTTGTAGGCAAGCAAGGCTTTGTTGCAACTGCAATTCTTACTTCTTCTTGAAATGTAGGGACGACAGTACATTCCATCACATCCATCTAGTGTACACAGGTAGGTCCATTGTGGCGGGCAGGCGAGCGGGCGGGCTGCTTTATTGGCTGTTTGCTGTTCCCCTACTCCACTCCACTATTTGACTGTTGTGCTGCATCAATCAATCAATCAATCAATCAATCAATCAATCAATCAATCAGTGGCTGGCTCAGGTGCAGCTCTTTAACTTACCTAAAAGGGAGGGCGGAGAGAAGACAAGGAAGGTGAATGAGGTGTTCCAATGTGAAATGCCGGAAACACAGAAACACAGACGACACACAACAAGAGGTGGCAATCTATTCATTAATTGCATTTAATCAATGAGCTCATTATCACTCATGCATTGTCCAACAGGTGTTGAAATAGTGGGATTAAAAGGGGAGATCCCTTCAGAAAGACAGAAACAATAGCAAAGACAAAAAACACTTTTGGAATCTGCTTTTAGTCAACACATAAGGAAAGGGTGCACCGGTCCTGGAAATACTGCAATACCAGGTCAATGCGTGGAGTGGACAGAGCAAGCTCTATTTCCATCTCCCTGTTCTAAAAATCCATTTAATATATGGTCCCCAGATAGGGGACGTATCAGATATTAAACTGATAAGAACAGATACTACACTTGATCTTAGCCAAAAGGCCGAGAAGCGATAACCCGAACGGGCCGCGCGTTGCCCGAGCCTGCCCGATACTGCTGTTCAGCCCTTGCAGCGATTCAGCCTACTTCTAGGCAATTCCATGGGGCCCTGCAGGCTCACACACTCACAGCTACACGGGAGGTGAATAAAGGCCGGAGAGGAAGCCAGACAGGATTTGCTTCTTTTGCTTGCACCACAATGCAGTGCTGAAAGAGGAGGAATCTACATAAAAACGCCTTCCTGGCAACGCCCAAATGCCCTGCTGCCATGCAGATAAACACTGGCAGCGGCAGCAAGTGCATGCCCACAGCCACCCCTTGTTCCTTCACACCTTGTATCAGCTGTAATCCAGTCCAGTCCAGTGCTGCCTGCTGAGCAGCACTGACCAACACTGCCTGGGCCCAGGCTTTTATCTCTGAGGCCCCATTATGATGTCAGAAAGCTGGCTCTGGAATCCTGAGGGCTCCACTATGACACGTGCAAAGTTCCGTCTGAACTTTATATAAGACGGTGAGGCTCAGTCAGTCACTCAGTGTTGCCTGAGAGGGCAACACTGCAACAGCCGGCCGCCAGGCTGTCTTTTTTTTGCACAGCTAGTTGCCTCCAGGAGGCCACAAGAGGGAGACAAGGGACTGCAAAATGGAAAATAGGCATCCACCAACTTTACAGACAACTTCTCCTTGCTCCTACAACCTCCATCCTTGCACAGTTTGTTATTCTTCTAGGTAACATAGTAACAAATCCAAATTGCTGCTCTCTTTGTAGGCAAGCAAGGCTTTGTTGCAACTGCAATTCTTACTTCTTCTTGAAATGTAGGGACGACAGTACATTCCATCACATCCATCTAGTGTACACAGGTAGGTCCATTGTGGCGGGCAGGCGAGCGGGCGGGCTGCTTTATTGGCTGTTTGCTGTTCCCCTACTCCACTCCACTATTTGACTGTTGTGCTGCATCAATCAATCAATCAATCAATCAATCAATCAATCAATCAATCAATCAGTGGCTGGCTCAGGTGCAGCTCTTTAACTTACCTAAAAGGGAGGGCGGAGAGAAGACAAGGAAGGTGAATGAGGTGTTCCAATGTGAAATGCCGGAAACACAGAAACACAGACGACACACAACAAGAGGTGGCAATCTATTCATTAATTGCATTTAATCAATGAGCTCATTATCACTCATGCATTGTCCAACAGGTGTTGAAATAATGGGATTAAAAGGGGAGATCCCTTCAGAAAGACAGAAACAATAGCAAAGACAAGAAACACTTTTGGAATCTGCTTTTAGTCAACACATAAGGAAAGGGTGCACCGGTCCTGGAAATACTGCAATACCAGGTCAATGCGTGGAGTGGACAGAGCAAGCTCTATTTCCATCTCCCTGTTCTAAAAATCCATTTAATATATGGTCCCCAGATAGGGGACGTATCAGATATTAAACTGATAAGAACAGATACTACACTTGATCTTAGCCAAAAGGCCGAGAAGCGATAACCCGAACGGGCCGCGCGTTGCCCGAGCCTGCCCGATACTGCTGTTCAGCCCTTGCAGCGATTCAGCCTACTTCTAGGCAATTCCATGGGGCCCTGCAGGCTCACACACTCACAGCTACACGGGAGGTGAATAAAGGCCGGAGAGGAAGCCAGACAGGATTTGCTTCTTTTGCTTGCACCACAATGCAGTACTGAAAGAGGAGGAATCTACATAAAAACGCCTTCCTGGCAACGCCCAAATGCCCTGCTGCCATGCAGATAAACACTGGCAGCGGCAGCAAGTGCATGCCCACAGCCACCCCTTGTTCCTTCACACCTTGTATCAGCTGTAATCCAGTCCAGTCCAGTGCTGCCTGCTGAGCAGCACTGACCAACACTGCCTGGGCCCAGGCTTTTATCTCTGAGGCCCCATTATGATGTCAGAAAGCTGGCTCTGGAATCCTGAGGGCTCCACTATGACACGTGCAAAGTTCCGTCTGAACTTTATATAAGACGGTGAGGCTCAGTCAGTCACTCAGTGTTGCCTGAGAGGGCAACACTGCAACAGCCGGCCGCCAGGCTGTCTTTTTTTTGCACAGCTAGTTGCCTCCAGGAGGCCACAAGAGGGAGACAAGGGACTGCAAAATGGAAAATAGGCATCCACCAACTTTACAGACAACTTCTCCTTGCTCCTACAACCTCCATCCTTGCACAGTTTGTTATTCTTCTAGGTAACATAGTAACAAATCCAAATTGCTGCTCTCTTTGTAGGCAAGCAAGGCTTTGTTGCAACTGCAATTCTTACTTCTTCTTGAAATGTAGGGACGACAGTACATTCCATCACATCCATCTAGTGTACACAGGTAGGTCCATTGTGGCGGGCAGGCGAGCGGGCGGGCTGCTTTATTGGCTGTTTGCTGTTCCCCTACTCCACTCCACTATTTGACTGTTGTGCTGCATCAATCAATCAATCAATCAATCAATCAATCAATCAATCAATCAGTGGCTGGCTCAGGTGCAGCTCTTTAACTTACCTAAAAGGGAGGGCGGAGAGAAGACAAGGAAGGTGAATGAGGTGTTCCAATGTGAAATGCCGGAAACACAGAAACACAGACGACACACAACAAGAGGTGGCAATCTATTCATTAATTGCATTTAATCAATGAGCTCATTATCACTCATGCATTGTCCAACAGGTGTTGAAATAATGGGATTAAAAGGGGAGATCCCTTCAGAAAGACAGAAACAATAGCAAAGACAAAAAACACTTTTGGAATCTGCTTTTAGTCAACACATAAGGAAAGGGTGCACCGGTCCTGGAAATACTGCAATACCAGGTCAATGCGTGGAGTGGACAGAGCAAGCTCTATTTCCATCTCCCTGTTCTAAAAATCCATTTAATATATGGTCCCCAGATAGGGGACGTATCAGATATTAAACTGATAAGAACAGATACTACACTTGATCTTAGCCAAAAGGCCGAGAAGCGATAACCCGAACGGGCCGCGCGTTGCCCGAGCCTGCCCGATACTGCTGTTCAGCCCTTGCAGCGATTCAGCCTACTTCTAGGCAATTCCATGGGGCCCTGCAGGCTCACACACTCACAGCTACACGGGAGGTGAATAAAGGCCGGAGAGGAAGCCAGACAGGATTTGCTTCTTTTGCTTGCACCACAATGCAGTGCTGAAAGAGGAGGAATCTACATAAAAACGCCTTCCTGGCAACGCCCAAATGCCCTGCTGCCATGCAGATAAACACTGGCAGCGGCAGCAAGTGCATGCCCACAGCCACCCCTTGTTCCTTCACACCTTGTATCAGCTGTAATCCAGTCCAGTCCAGTGCTGCCTGCTGAGCAGCACTGACCAACACTGCCTGGGCCCAGGCTTTTATCTCTGAGGCCCCATTATGATGTCAGAAAGCTGGCTCTGGAATCCTGAGGGCTCCACTATGACACGTGCAAAGTTCCGTCTGAACTTTATATAAGACGGTGAGGCTCAGTCAGTCACTCAGTGTTGCCTGAGAGGGCAACACTGCAACAGCCGGCCGCCAGGCTGTCTTTTTTTTGCACAGCTAGTTGCCTCCAGGAGGCCACAAGAGGGAGACAAGGGACTGCAAAATGGAAAATAGGCATCCACCAACTTTACAGACAACTTCTCCTTGCTCCTACAACCTCCATCCTTGCACAGTTTGTTATTCTTCTAGGTAACATAGTAACAAATCCAAATTGCTGCTCTCTTTGTAGGCAAGCAAGGCTTTGTTGCAACTGCAATTCTTACTTCTTCTTGAAATGTAGGGACGACAGTACATTCCATCACATCCATCTAGTGTACACAGGTAGGTCCATTGTGGCGGGCAGGCGAGCGGGCGGGCTGCTTTATTGGCTGTTTGCTGTTCCCCTACTCCACTCCACTATTTGACTGTTGTGCTGCATCAATCAATCAATCAATCAATCAATCAATCAATCAATCAGTGGCTGGCTCAGGTGCAGCTCTTTAACTTACCTAAAAGGGAGGGCGGAGAGAAGACAAGGAAGGTGAATGAGGTGTTCCAATGTGAAATGCCGGAAACACAGAAACACAGACGACACACAACAAGAGGTGGCAATCTATTCATTAATTGCATTTAATCAATGAGCTCATTATCACTCATGCATTGTCCAACAGGTGTTGAAATAATGGGATTAAAAGGGGAGATCCCTTCAGAAAGACAGAAACAATAGCAAAGACAAAAAACACTTTTGGAATCTGCTTTTAGTCAACACATAAGGAAAGGGTGCACCGGTCCTGGAAATACTGCAATACCAGGTCAATGCGTGGAGTGGACAGAGCAAGCTCTATTTCCATCTCCCTGTTCTAAAAATCCATTTAATATATGGTCCCCAGATAGGGGACGTATCAGATATTAAACTGATAAGAACAGATACTACACTTGATCTTAGCCAAAAGGCCGAGAAGCGATAACCCGAACGGGCCGCGCGTTGCCCGAGCCTGCCCGATACTGCTGTTCAGCCCTTGCAGCGATTCAGCCTACTTCTAGGCAATTCCATGGGGCCCTGCAGGCTCACACACTCACAGCTACACGGGAGGTGAATAAAGGCCGGAGAGGAAGCCAGACAGGATTTGCTTCTTTTGCTTGCACCACAATGCAGTGCTGAAAGAGGAGGAATCTACATAAAAACGCCTTCCTGGCAACGCCCAAATGCCCTGCTGCCATGCAGATAAACACTGGCAGCGGCAGCAAGTGCATGCCCACAGCCACCCCTTGTTCCTTCACACCTTGTATCAGCTGTAATCCAGTCCAGTCCAGTGCTGCCTGCTGAGCAGCACTGACCAACACTGCCTGGGCCCAGGCTTTTATCTCTGAGGCCCCATTATGATGTCAGAAAGCTGGCTCTGGAATCCTGAGGGCTCCACTATGACACGTGCAAAGTTCCGTCTGAACTTTATATAAGACGGTGAGGCTCAGTCAGTCACTCAGTGTTGCCTGAGAGGGCAACACTGCAACAGCCGGCCGCCAGGCTGTCTTTTTTTTGCACAGCTAGTTGCCTCCAGGAGGCCACAAGAGGGAGACAAGGGACTGCAAAATGGAAAATAGGCATCCACCAACTTTACAGACAACTTCTCCTTGCTCCTACAACCTCCATCCTTGCACAGTTTGTTATTCTTCTAGGTAACATAGTAACAAATCCAAATTGCTGCTCTCTTTGTAGGCAAGCAAGGCTTTGTTGCAACTGCAATTCTTACTTCTTCTTGAAATGTAGGGACGACAGTACATTCCATCACATCCATCTAGTGTACACAGGTAGGTCCATTGTGGCGGGCAGGCGAGCGGGCGGGCTGCTTTATTGGCTGTTTGCTGTTCCCCTACTCCACTCCACTATTTGACTGTTGTGCTGCATCAATCAATCAATCAATCAATCAATCAATCAATCAATCAATCAATCAATCAATCAATCAGTGGCTGGCTCAGGTGCAGCTCTTTAACTTACCTAAAAGGGAGGGCGGAGAGAAGACAAGGAAGGTGAATGAGGTGTTCCAATGTGAAATGCCGGAAACACAGAAACACAGACGACACACAACAAGAGGTGGCAATCTATTCATTAATTGCATTTAATCAATGAGCTCATTATTACTCATGCATTGTCCAACAGGTGTTGAAATAATGGGATTAAAAGGGGAGATCCCTTCAGAAAGACAGAAACAATAGCAAAGACAAAAAACACTTTTGGAATCTGCTTTTAGTCAACACATAAGGAAAGGGTGCACCGGTCCTGGAAATACTGCAATACCAGGTCAATGCGTGGAGTGGACAGAGCAAGCTCTATTTCCATCTCCCTGTTCTAAAAATCCATTTAATATATGGTCCCCAGATAGGGGACGTATCAGATATTAAACTGATAAGAACAGATACTACACTTGATCTTAGCCAAAAGGCCGAGAAGCGATAACCCGAACGGGCCGCGCGTTGCCCGAGCCTGCCCGATACTGCTGTTCAGCCCTTGCAGCGATTCAGCCTACTTCTAGGCAATTCCATGGGGCCCTGCAGGCTCACACACTCACAGCTACACGGGAGGTGAATAAAGGCCGGAGAGGAAGCCAGACAGGATTTGCTTCTTTTGCTTGCACCACAATGCAGTGCTGAAAGAGGAGGAATCTACATAAAAACGCCTTCCTGGCAACGCCCAAATGCCCTGCTGCCATGCAGATAAACACTGGCAGCGGCAGCAAGTGCATGCCCACAGCCACCCCTTGTTCCTTCACACCTTGTATCAGCTGTAATCCAGTCCAGTCCAGTGCTGCCTGCTGAGCAGCACTGACCAACACTGCCTGGGCCCAGGATTTTATCTCTGAGGCCCCATTATGATGTCAGAAAGCTGGCTCTGGAATCCTGAGGGCTCCACTATGACACGTGCAAAGTTCCGTCTGAACTTTATATAAGACGGTGAGGCTCAGTCAGTCACTCAGTGTTGCCTGAGAGGGCAACACTGCAACAGCCGGCCGCCAGGCTGTCTTTTTTTTGCACAGCTAGTTGCCTCCAGGAGGCCACAAGAGGGAGACAAGGGACTGCAAAATGGAAAATAGGCATCCACCAACTTTACAGACAACTTCTCCTTGCTCCTACAACCTCCATCCTTGCACAGTTTGTTATTCTTCTAGGTAACATAGTAACAAATCCAAATTGCTGCTCTCTTTGTAGGCAAGCAAGGCTTTGTTGCAACTGCAATTCTTACTTCTTCTTGAAATGTAGGGACGACAGTACATTCCATCACATCCATCTAGTGTACACAGGTAGGTCCATTGTGGCGGGCAGGCGAGCGGGCGGGCTGCTTTATTGGCTGTTTGCTGTTCCCCTACTCCACTCCACTATTTGACTGTTGTGCTGCATCAATCAATCAATCAATCAATCAATCAATCAATCAATCAATCAATCAATCATCAGTGGCTGGCTCAGGTGCAGCTCTTTAACTTACCTAAAAGGGAGGGCGGAGAGAAGACAAGGAAGGTGAATGAGGTGTTCCAATGTGAAATGCCGGAAACACAGAAACACAGACGACACACAACAAGAGGTGGCAATCTATTCATTAATTGCATTTAATCAATGAGCTCATTATCACTCATGCATTGTCCAACAGGTGTTGAAATAATGGGATTAAAAGGGGAGATCCCTTCAGAAAGACAGAAACAATAGCAAAGACAAAAAACACTTTTGGAATCTGCTTTTAGTCAACACATAAGGAAAGGGTGCACCGGTCCTGGAAATACTGCAATACCAGGTCAATGCGTGGAGTGGACAGAGCAAGCTCTATTTCCATCTCCCTGTTCTAAAAATCCATTTAATATATGGTCCCCAGATAGGGGACGTATCACATATTAAACTGATAAGAACAGATACTACACTTGATCTTAGCCAAAAGGCCGAGAAGCGATAACCCGAACGGGCCGCGCGTTGCCCGAGCCTGCCCGATACTGCTGTTCAGCCCTTGCAGCGATTCAGCCTACTTCTAGGCAATTCCATGGGGCCCTGCAGGCTCACACACTCACAGCTACACGGGAGGTGAATAAAGGCCGGAGAGGAAGCCAGACAGGATTTGCTTCTTTTGCTTGCACCACAATGCAGTGCTGAAAGAGGAGGAATCTACATAAAAACGCCTTCCTGGCAACGCCCAAATGCCCTGCTGCCATGCAGATAAACACTGGCAGCGGCAGCAAGTGCATGCCCACAGCCACCCCTTGTTCCTTCACACCTTGTATCAGCTGTAATCCAGTCCAGTCCAGTGCTGCCTGCTGAGCAGCACTGACCAACACTGCCTGGGCCCAGGCTTTTATCTCTGAGGCCCCATTATGATGTCAGAAAGCTGGCTCTGGAATCCTGAGGGCTCCACTATGACACGTGCAAAGTTCCGTCTGAACTTTATATAAGACGGTGAGGCTCAGTCAGTCACTCAGTGTTGCCTGAGAGGGCAACACTGCAACAGCCGGCCGCCAGGCTGTCTTTTTTTTGCACAGCTAGTTGCCTCCAGGAGGCCACAAGAGGGAGACAAGGGACTGCAAAATGGAAAATAGGCATCCACCAACTTTACAGACAACTTCTCCTTGCTCCTACAACCTCCATCCTTGCACAGTTTGTTATTCTTCTAGGTAACATAGTAACAAATCCAAATTGCTGCTCTCTTTGTAGGCAAGCAAGGCTTTGTTGCAACTGCAATTCTTACTTCTTCTTGAAATGTAGGGACGACAGTACATTCCATCACATCCATCTAGTGTACACAGGTAGGTCCATTGTGGCGGGCAGGCGAGCGGGCGGGCTGCTTTATTGGCTGTTTGCTGTTCCCCTACTCCACTCCACTATTTGACTGTTGTGCTGCATCAATCAATCAATCAATCAATCAATCAATCAATCAATCAGTGGCTGGCTCAGGTGCAGCTCTTTAACTTACCTAAAAGGGAGGGCGGAGAGAAGACAAGGAAGGTGAATGAGGTGTTCCAATGTGAAATGCCGGAAACACAGAAACACAGACGACACACAACAAGAGGTGGCAATCTATTCATTAATTGCATTTAATCAATGAGCTCATTATCACTCATGCATTGTCCAACAGGTGTTGAAATAATGGGATTAAAAGGGGAGATCCCTTCAGAAAGACAGAAACAATAGCAAAGACAAAAAACACTTTTGGAATCTGCTTTTAGTCAACACATAAGGAAAGGGTGCACCGGTCCTGGAAATACTGCAATACCAGGTCAATGCGTGGAGTGGACAGAGCAAGCTCTATTTCCATCTCCCTGTTCTAAAAATCCATTTAATATATGGTCCCCAGATAGGGGACGTATCAGATATTAAACTGATAAGAACAGATACTACACTTGATCTTAGCCAAAAGGCCGAGAAGCGATAACCCGAACGGGCCGCGCGTTGCCCGAGCCTGCCCGATACTGCTGTTCAGCCCTTGCAGCGATTCAGCCTACTTCTAGGCAATTCCATGGGGCCCTGCAGGCTCACACACTCACAGCTACACGGGAGGTGAATAAAGGCCGGAGAGGAAGCCAGACAGGATTTGCTTCTTTTGCTTGCACCACAATGCAGTGCTGAAAGAGGAGGAATCTACATAAAAACGCCTTCCTGGCAACGCCCAAATGCCCTGCTGCCATGCAGATAAACACTGGCAGCGGCAGCAAGTGCATGCCCACAGCCACCCCTTGTTCCTTCACACCTTGTATCAGCTGTAATCCAGTCCAGTCCAGTGCTGCCTGCTGAGCAGCACTGACCAACACTGCCTGGGCCCAGGCTTTTATCTCTGAGGCCCCATTATGATGTCAGAAAGCTGGCTCTGGAATCCTGAGGGCTCCACTATGACACGTGCAAAGTTCCGTCTGAACTTTATATAAGACGGTGAGGCTCAGTCAGTCACTCAGTGTTGCCTGAGAGGGCAACACTGCAACAGCCGGCCGCCAGGCTGTCTTTTTTTTGCACAGCTAGTTGCCTCCAGGAGGCCACAAGAGGGAGACAAGGGACTGCAAAATGGAAAATAGGCATCCACCAACTTTACAGACAACTTCTCCTTGCTCCTACAACCTCCATCCTTGCACAGTTTGTTATTCTTCTAGGTAACATAGTAACAAATCCAAATTGCTGCTCTCTTTGTAGGCAAGCAAGGCTTTGTTGCAACTGCAATTCTTACTTCTTCTTGAAATGTAGGGACGACAGTACATTCCATCACATCCATCTAGTGTACACAGGTAGGTCCATTGTGGCGGGCAGGCGAGCGGGCGGGCTGCTTTATTGGCTGTTTGCTGTTCCCCTACTCCACTCCACTATTTGACTGTTGTGCTGCATCAATCAATCAATCAATCAATCAATCAATCAATCAATCAATCAATCAATCAATCAGTGGCTGGCTCAGGTGCAGCTCTTTAACTTACCTAAAAGGGAGGGCGGAGAGAAGACAAGGAAGGTGAATGAGGTGTTCCAATGTGAAATGCCGGAAACACAGAAACACAGACGACACACAACAAGAGGTGGCAATCTATTCATTAATTGCATTTAATCAATGAGCTCATTATCACTCATGCATTGTCCAACAGGTGTTGAAATAATGGGATTAAAAGGGGAGATCCCTTCAGAAAGACAGAAACAATAGCAAAGACAAAAAACACTTTTGGAATCTGCTTTTAGTCAACACATAAGGAAAGGGTGCACCGGTCCTGGAAATACTGCAATACCAGGTCAATGCGTGGAGTGGACAGAGCAAGCTCTATTTCCATCTCCCTGTTCTAAAAATCCATTTAATATATGGTCCCCAGATAGGGGACGTATCAGATATTAAACTGATAAGAACAGATACTACACTTGATCTTAGCCAAAAGGCCGAGAAGCGATAACCCGAACGGGCCGCGCGTTGCCCGAGCCTGCCCGATACTGCTGTTCAGCCCTTGCAGCGATTCAGCCTACTTCTAGGCAATTCCATGGGGCCCTGCAGGCTCACACACTCACAGCTACACGGGAGGTGAATAAAGGCCGGAGAGGAAGCCAGACAGGATTTGCTTCTTTTGCTTGCACCACAATGCAGTGCTGAAAGAGGAGGAATCTACATAAAAACGCCTTCCTGGCAACGCCCAAATGCCCTGCTGCCATGCAGATAAACACTGGCAGCGGCAGCAAGTGCATGCCCACAGCCACCCCTTGTTCCTTCACACCTTGTATCAGCTGTAATCCAGTCCAGTCCAGTGCTGCCTGCTGAGCAGCACTGACCAACACTGCCTGGGCCCAGGCTTTTATCTCTGAGGCCCCATTATGATGTCAGAAAGCTGGCTCTGGAATCCTGAGGGCTCCACTATGACACGTGCAAAGTTCCGTCTGAACTTTATATAAGACGGTGAGGCTCAGTCAGTCACTCAGTGTTGCCTGAGAGGGCAACACTGCAACAGCCGGCCGCCAGGCTGTCTTTTTTTTGCACAGCTAGTTGCCTCCAGGAGGCCACAAGAGGGAGACAAGGGACTGCAAAATGGAAAATAGGCATCCACCAACTTTACAGACAACTTCTCCTTGCTCCTACAACCTCCATCCATCCTTGCACAGTTTGTTATTCTTCTAGGTAACATAGTAACAAATCCAAATTGCTGCTCTCTTTGTAGGCAAGCAAGGCTTTGTTGCAACTGCAATTCTTACTTCTTCTTGAAATGTAGGGACGACAGTACATTCCATCACATCCATCTAGTGTACACAGGTAGGTCCATTGTGGCGGGCAGGCGAGCGGGCGGGCTGCTTTATTGGCTGTTTGCTGTTCCCCTACTCCACTCCACTATTTGACTGTTGTGCTGCATCAATCAATCAATCAATCAATCAATCAATCAATCAATCAGTGGCTGGCTCAGGTGCAGCTCTTTAACTTACCTAAAAGGGAGGGCGGAGAGAAGACAAGGAAGGTGAATGAGGTGTTCCAATGTGAAATGCCGGAAACACAGAAACACAGACGACACACAACAAGAGGTGGCAATCTATTCATTAATTGCATTTAATCAATGAGCTCATTATTACTCATGCATTGTCCAACAGGTGTTGAAATAATGGGATTAAAAGGGGAGATCCCTTCAGAAAGACAGAAACAATAGCAAAGACAAAAAACACTTTTGGAATCTGCTTTTAGTCAACACATAAGGAAAGGGTGCACCGGTCCTGGAAATACTGCAATACCAGGTCAATGCGTGGAGTGGACAGAGCAAGCTCTATTTCCATCTCCCTGTTCTAAAAATCCATTTAATATATGGTCCCCAGATAGGGGACGTATCAGATATTAAACTGATAAGAACAGATACTACACTTGATCTTAGCCAAAAGGCCGAGAAGCGATAACCCGAATGGGCCGCGCGTTGCCCGAGCCTGCCCGATACTGCTGTTCAGCCCTTGCAGCGATTCAGCCTACTTCTAGGCAATTCCATGGGGCCCTGCAGGCTCACACACTCACAGCTACACGGGAGGTGAATAAAGGCCGGAGAGGAAGCCAGACAGGATTTGCTTCTTTTGCTTGCACCACAATGCAGTGCTGAAAGAGGAGGAATCTACATAAAAACGCCTTCCTGGCAACGCCCAAATGCCCTGCTGCCATGCAGATAAACACTGGCAGCGGCAGCAAGTGCATGCCCACAGCCACCCCTTGTTCCTTCACACCTTGTATCAGCTGTAATCCAGTCCAGTCCAGTGCTGCCTGCTGAGCAGCACTGACCAACACTGCCTGGGCCCAGGATTTTATCTCTGAGGCCCCATTATGATGTCAGAAAGCTGGCTCTGGAATCCTGAGGGCTCCACTATGACACGTGCAAAGTTCCGTCTGAACTTTATATAAGACGGTGAGGCTCAGTCAGTCACTCAGTGTTGCCTGAGAGGGCAACACTGCAACAGCCGGCCGCCAGGCTGTCTTTTTTTTGCACAGCTAGTTGCCTCCAGGAGGCCACAAGAGGGAGACAAGGGACTGCAAAATGGAAAATAGGCATCCACCAACTTTACAGACAACTTCTCCTTGCTCCTACAACCTCCATCCTTGCACAGTTTGTTATTCTTCTAGGTAACATAGTAACAAATCCAAATTGCTGCTCTCTTTGTAGGCAAGCAAGGCTTTGTTGCAACTGCAATTCTTACTTCTTCTTGAAATGTAGGGACGACAGTACATTCCATCACATCCATCTAGTGTACACAGGTAGGTCCATTGTGGCGGGCAGGCGAGCGGGCGGGCTGCTTTATTGGCTGTTTGCTGTTCCCCTACTCCACTCCACTATTTGACTGTTGTGCTGCATCAATCAATCAATCAATCAATCAATCAATCAATCAATCAATCAATCAATCAATCAGTGGCTGGCTCAGGTGCAGCTCTTTAACTTACCTAAAAGGGAGGGCGGAGAGAAGACAAGGAAGGTGAATGAGGTGTTCCAATGTGAAATGCCGGAAACACAGAAACACAGACGACACACAACAAGAGGTGGCAATCTATTCATTAATTGCATTTAATCAATGAGCTCATTATCACTCATGCATTGTCCAACAGGTGTTGAAATAATGGGATTAAAAGGGGAGATCCCTTCAGAAAGACAGAAACAATAGCAAAGACAAAAAACACTTTTGGAATCTGCTTTTAGTCAACACATAAGGAAAGGGTGCACCGGTCCTGGAAATACTGCAATACCAGGTCAATGCGTGGAGTGGACAGAGCAAGCTCTATTTCCATCTCCCTGTTCTAAAAATCCATTTAATATATGGTCCCCAGATAGGGGACGTATCAGATATTAAACTGATAAGAACAGATACTACACTTGATCTTAGCCAAAAGGCCGAGAAGCGATAACCCGAACGGGCCGCGCGTTGCCCGAGCCTGCCCGATACTGCTGTTCAGCCCTTGCAGCGATTCAGCCTACTTCTAGGCAATTCCATGGGGCCCTGCAGGCTCACACACTCACAGCTACACGGGAGGTGAATAAAGGCCGGAGAGGAAGCCAGACAGGATTTGCTTCTTTTGCTTGCACCACAATGCAGTGCTGAAAGAGGAGGAATCTACATAAAAACGCCTTCCTGGCAACGCCCAAATGCCCTGCTGCCATGCAGATAAACACTGGCAGCGGCAGCAAGTGCATGCCCACAGCCACCCCTTGTTCCTTCACACCTTGTATCAGCTGTAATCCAGTCCAGTCCAGTGCTGCCTGCTGAGCAGCACTGACCAACACTGCCTGGGCCCAGGCTTTTATCTCTGAGGCCCCATTATGATGTCAGAAAGCTGGCTCTGGAATCCTGAGGGCTCCACTATGACACGTGCAAAGTTCCGTCTGAACTTTATATAAGACGGTGAGGCTCAGTCAGTCACTCAGTGTTGCCTGAGAGGGCAACACTGCAACAGCCGGCCGCCAGGCTGTCTTTTTTTTGCACAGCTAGTTGCCTCCAGGAGGCCACAAGAGGGAGACAAGGGACTGCAAAATGGAAAATAGGCATCCACCAACTTTACAGACAACTTCTCCTTGCTCCTACAACCTCCATCCTTGCACAGTTTGTTATTCTTCTAGGTAACATAGTAACAAATCCAAATTGCTGCTCTCTTTGTAGGCAAGCAAGGCTTTGTTGCAACTGCAATTCTTACTTCTTCTTGAAATGTAGGGACGACAGTACATTCCATCACATCCATCTAGTGTACACAGGTAGGTCCATTGTGGCGGGCAGGCGAGCGGGCGGGCTGCTTTATTGGCTGTTTGCTGTTCCCCTACTCCACTCCACTATTTGACTGTTGTGCTGCATCAATCAATCAATCAATCAATCAATCAATCAATCAATCAATCAATCAATCAGTGGCTGGCTCAGGTGCAGCTCTTTAACTTACCTAAAAGGGAGGGCGGAGAGAAGACAAGGAAGGTGAATGAGGTGTTCCAATGTGAAATGCCGGAAACACAGAAACACAGACGACACACAACAAGAGGTGGCAATCTATTCATTAATTGCATTTAATCAATGAGCTCATTATCACTCATGCATTGTCCAACAGGTGTTGAAATAATGGGATTAAAAGGGGAGATCCCTTCAGAAAGACAGAAACAATAGCAAAGACAAAAAACACTTTTGGAATCTGCTTTTAGTCAACACATAAGGAAAGGGTGCACCGGTCCTGGAAATACTGCAATACCAGGTCAATGCGTGGAGTGGACAGAGCAAGCTCTATTTCCATCTCCCTGTTCTAAAAATCCATTTAATATATGGTCCCCAGATAGGGGACGTATCAGATATTAAACTGATAAGAACAGATACTACACTTGATCTTAGCCAAAAGGCCGAGAAGCGATAACCCGAACGGGCCGCGCGTTGCCCGAGCCTGCCCGATACTGCTGTTCAGCCCTTGCAGCGATTCAGCCTACTTCTAGGCAATTCCATGGGGCCCTGCAGGCTCACACACTCACAGCTACACGGGAGGTGAATAAAGGCCGGAGAGGAAGCCAGACATGATTTGCTTCTTTTGCTTGCACCACAATGCAGTGCTGAAAGAGGAGGAATCTACATAAAAACGCCTTCCTGGCAACGCCCAAATGCCCTGCTGCCATGCAGATAAACACTGGCAGCGGCAGCAAGTGCATGCCCACAGCCACCCCTTGTTCCTTCACACCTTGTATCAGCTGTAATCCAGTCCAGTCCAGTGCTGCCTGCTGAGCAGCACTGACCAACACTGCCTGGGCCCAGGCTTTTATCTCTGAGGCCCCATTATGATGTCAGAAAGCTGGCTCTGGAATCCTGAGGGCTCCACTATGACACGTGCAAAGTTCCGTCTGAACTTTATATAAGACGGTGAGGCTCAGTCAGTCACTCAGTGTTGCCTGAGAGGGCAACACTGCAACAGCCGGCCGCCAGGCTGTCTTTTTTTTGCACAGCTAGTTGCCTCCAGGAGGCCACAAGAGGGAGACAAGGGACTGCAAAATGGAAAATAGGCATCCACCAACTTTACAGACAACTTCTCCTTGCTCCTACAACCTCCATCCTTGCACAGTTTGTTATTCTTCTAGGTAACATAGTAACAAATCCAAATTGCTGCTCTCTTTGTAGGCAAGCAAGGCTTTGTTGCAACTGCAATTCTTACTTCTTCTTGAAATGTAGGGACGACAGTACATTCCATCACATCCATCTAGTGTACACAGGTAGGTCCATTGTGGCGGGCAGGCGAGCGGGCGGGCTGCTTTATTGGCTGTTTGCTGTTCCCCTACTCCACTCCACTATTTGACTGTTGTGCTGCATCAATCAATCAATCAATCAATCAATCAATCAATCAATCAATCAATCAATCAATCAGTGGCTGGCTCAGGTGCAGCTCTTTAACTTACCTAAAAGGGAGGGCGGAGAGAAGACAAGGAAGGTGAATGAGGTGTTCCAATGTGAAATGCCGGAAACACAGAAACACAGACGACACACAACAAGAGGTGGCAATCTATTCATTAATTGCATTTAATCAATGAGCTCATTATCACTCATGCATTGTCCAACAGGTGTTGAAATAATGGGATTAAAAGGGGAGATCCCTTCAGAAAGACAGAAACAATAGCAAAGACAAAAAACACTTTTGGAATCTGCTTTTAGTCAACACATAAGGAAAGGGTGCACCGGTCCTGGAAATACTGCAATACCAGGTCAATGCGTGGAGTGGACAGAGCAAGCTCTATTTCCATCTCCCTGTTCTAAAAATCCATTTAATATATGGTCCCCAGATAGGGGACGTATCAGATATTAAACTGATAAGAACAGATACTACACTTGATCTTAGCCAAAAGGCCGAGAAGCGATAACCCGAACGGGCCGCGCGTTGCCCGAGCCTGCCCGATACTGCTGTTCAGCCCTTGCAGCGATTCAGCCTACTTCTAGGCAATTCCATGGGGCCCTGCAGGCTCACACACTCACAGCTACACGGGAGGTGAATAAAGGCCGGAGAGGAAGCCAGACAGGATTTGCTTCTTTTGCTTGCACCACAATGCAGTGCTGAAAGAGGAGGAATCTACATAAAAACGCCTTCCTGGCAACGCCCAAATGCCCTGCTGCCATGCAGATAAACACTGGCAGCGGCAGCAAGTGCATGCCCACAGCCACCCCTTGTTCCTTCACACCTTGTATCAGCTGTAATCCAGTCCAGTCCAGTGCTGCCTGCTGAGCAGCACTGACCAACACTGCCTGGGCCCAGGCTTTTATCTCTGAGGCCCCATTATGATGTCAGAAAGCTGGCTCTGGAATCCTGAGGGCTCCACTATGACACGTGCAAAGTTCCGTCTGAACTTTATATAAGACGGTGAGGCTCAGTCAGTCACTCAGTGTTGCCTGAGAGGGCAACACTGCAACAGCCGGCCGCCAGGCTGTCTTTTTTTTGCACAGCTAGTTGCCTCCAGGAGGCCACAAGAGGGAGACAAGGGACTGCAAAATGGAAAATAGGCATCCACCAACTTTACAGACAACTTCTCCTTGCTCCTACAACCTCCATCCTTGCACAGTTTGTTATTCTTCTAGGTAACATAGTAACAAATCCAAATTGCTGCTCTCTTTGTAGGCAAGCAAGGCTTTGTTGCAACTGCAATTCTTACTTCTTCTTGAAATGTAGGGACGACAGTACATTCCATCACATCCATCTAGTGTACACAGGTAGGTCCATTGTGGCGGGCAGGCGAGCGGGCGGGCTGCTTTATTGGCTGTTTGCTGTTCCCCTACTCCACTCCACTATTTGACTGTTGTGCTGCATCAATCAATCAATCAATCAATCAATCAATCAATCAATCAATCAATCAATCAAGTGGCTGGCTCAGGTGCAGCTCTTTAACTTACCTAAAAGGGAGGGCGGAGAGAAGACAAGGAAGGTGAATGAGGTGTTCCAATGTGAAATGCCGGAAACACAGAAACACAGACGACACACAACAAGAGGTGGCAATCTATTCATTAATTGCATTTAATCAATGAGCTCATTATCACTCATGCATTGTCCAACAGGTGTTGAAATAATGGGATTAAAAGGGGAGATCCCTTCAGAAAGACAGAAACAATAGCAAAGACAAAAAACACTTTTGGAATCTGCTTTTAGTCAACACATAAGGAAAGGGTGCACCGGTCCTGGAAATACTGCAATACCAGGTCAATGCGTGGAGTGGACAGAGCAAGCTCTATTTCCATCTCCCTGTTCTAAAAATCCATTTAATATATGGTCCCCAGATAGGGGACGTATCAGATATTAAACTGATAAGAACAGATACTACACTTGATCTTAGCCAAAAGGCCGAGAAGCGATAACCCGAACGGGCCGCGCGTTGCCCGAGCCTGCCCGATACTGCTGTTCAGCCCTTGCAGCGATTCAGCCTACTTCTAGGCAATTCCATGGGGCCCTGCAGGCTCACACACTCACAGCTACACGGGAGGTGAATAAAGGCCGGAGAGGAAGCCAGACAGGATTTGCTTCTTTTGCTTGCACCACAATGCAGTGCTGAAAGAGGAGGAATCTACATAAAAACGCCTTCCTGGCAACGCCCAAATGCCCTGCTGCCATGCAGATAAACACTGGCAGCGGCAGCAAGTGCATGCCCACAGCCACCCCTTGTTCCTTCACACCTTGTATCAGCTGTAATCCAGTCCAGTCCAGTGCTGCCTGCTGAGCAGCACTGACCAACACTGCCTGGGCCCAGGCTTTTATCTCTGAGGCCCCATTATGATGTCAGAAAGCTGGCTCTGGAATCCTGAGGGCTCCACTATGACACGTGCAAAGTTCCGTCTGAACTTTATATAAGACGGTGAGGCTCAGTCAGTCACTCAGTGTTGCCTGAGAGGGCAACACTGCAACAGCCGGCCGCCAGGCTGTCTTTTTTTTGCACAGCTAGTTGCCTCCAGGAGGCCACAAGAGGGAGACAAGGGACGCAAAATGGAAAATAGGCATCCACCAACTTTACAGACAACTTCTCCTTGCTCCTACAACCTCCATCCTTGCACAGTTTGTTATTCTTCTAGGTAACATAGTAACAAATCCAAATTGCTGCTCTCTTTGTAGGCAAGCAAGGCTTTGTTGCAACTGCAATTCTTACTTCTTCTTGAAATGTAGGGACGACAGTACATTCCATCACATCCATCTAGTGTACACAGGTAGGTCCATTGTGGCGGGCAGGCGAGCGGGCGGGCTGCTTTATTGGCTGTTTGCTGTTCCCCTACTCCACTCCACTATTTGACTGTTGTGCTGCATCAATCAATCAATCAATCAATCAATCAATCAATCAATCAATCAATCAATCAATCAATCAATCAATCAATCAGTGGCTGGCTCAGGTGCAGCTCTTTAACTTACCTAAAAGGGAGGGCGGAGAGAAGACAAGGAAGGTGAATGAGGTGTTCCAATGTGAAATGCCGGAAACACAGAAACACAGACGACACACAACAAGAGGTGGCAATCTATTCATTAATTGCATTTAATCAATGAGCTCATTATCACTCATGCATTGTCCAACAGGTGTTGAAATAATGGGATTAAAAGGGGAGATCCCTTCAGAAAGACAGAAACAATAGCAAAGACAAAAAACACTTTTGGAATCTGCTTTTAGTCAACACATAAGGAAAGGGTGCACCGGTCCTGGAAATACTGCAATACCAGGTCAATGCGTGGAGTGGACAGAGCAAGCTCTATTTCCATCTCCCTGTTCTAAAAATCCATTTAATATATGGTCCCCAGATAGGGGACGTATCAGATATTAAACTGATAAGAACAGATACTACACTTGATCTTAGCCAAAAGGCCGAGAAGCGATAACCCGAACGGGCCCGCGCGTTGCCCGAGCCTGCCCGATACTGCTGTTCAGCCCTTGCAGCGATTCAGCCTACTTCTAGGCAATTCCATGGGGCCCTGCAGGCCCACACACTCACAGCTACACGGGAGGTGAATAAAGGCCGGAGAGGAAGCCAGACAGGATTTGCTTCTTTTGCTTGCACCACAATGCAGTGCTGAAAGAGGAGGAATCTACATAAAACGCCTTCCTGGCAACGCCCAAATGCCCTGCTGCATGCAGATAAACACTGGCAGCGGCAGCAAGTGCATGCCCACAGCCACCCCTTGTTCCTTCACACCTTGTATCAGCTGTAATCCAGTCCAGTCCAGGTGCTGCCTGCTGAGCAGCACTGACCAACACTGCCTGGGCCCAGGCTTTTATCTCTGAGGCCCCATTATGATGTCAGAAAGCTGGCTCTGGAATCCTGAGGGCTCCACTATGACACGTGCAAAGTTCCGTCTG
Organism: Rhinoderma darwinii; assembly: GCF_050947455.1. Taxonomy (NCBI): domain Eukaryota; kingdom Metazoa; phylum Chordata; class Amphibia; order Anura; family Rhinodermatidae; genus Rhinoderma; species Rhinoderma darwinii. The sequence goes on from NW_027464508.1 coordinate 101,663, forward strand.
AACTTTATATAAGACGGTGAGGCTCAGTCAGTCACTCAGTGTTGCCTGAGAGGGCAACACTGCAACAGCCGGCCGCCAGGCTGTCTTTTTTTTGCACAGCTAGTTGCCTCCAGGAGGCCACAAGAGGGAGACAAGGGACTGCAAAATGGAAAATAGGCATCCACCAACTTTACAGACAACTTCTCCATGCTCCTACAACCTCCATCCTTGCACAGTTTGTTATTCTTCTAGGTAACATAGTAACAAATCCAAATTGCTGCTCTCTTTGTAGGCAAGCAAGGCTTTGTTGCAACTGCAATTCTTACTTCTTCTTGAAATGTAGGGACGACAGTACATTCCATCACATCCATCTAGTGTACACAGGTAGGTCCATTGTGGCGGGCAGGCGAGCGGGCGGGCTGCTTTATTGGCTGTTTGCTGTTCCCCTACTCCACTCCACTATTTGACTGTTGTGCTGCATCAATCAATCAATCAATCAATCAATCAATCAATCAATCAATCAATCAATCAATCAATCAGTGGCTGGCTCAGGTGCAGCTCTTTAACTTACCTAAAAGGGAGGGCGGAGAGAAGACAAGGAAGGTGAATGAGGTGTTCCAATGTGAAATGCCGGAAACACAGAAACACAGACGACACACAACAAGAGGTGGCAATCTATTCATTAATTGCATTTAATCAATGAGCTCATTATCACTCATGCATTGTCCAACAGGTGTTGAAATAATGGGATTAAAAGGGGAGATCCCTTCAGAAAGACAGAAACAATAGCAAAGACAAAACACTTTTGGAATCTGCTTTTAGTCAACACATAAGGAAAGGGTGCACCGGTCCTGGAAATACTGCAATACCAGGTCAATGCGTGGAGTGGACAGAGCAAGCTCTATTTCCATCTCCCTGTTCTAAAAATCCATTTAATATATGGTCCCCAGATAGGGGACGTATCAGATATTAAACTGATAAGAACAGATACTACACTTGATCTTAGCCAAAAGGCCGAGAAGCGATAACCCGAACGGGCCGCGCGTTGCCCGAGCCTGCCCGATACTGCTGTTCAGCCCTTGCAGCGATTCAGCTACTTCTAGGCAATTCCATGGGGCCCTGCAGGCTCACACACTCACAGCTACACGGGAGGTGAATAAAGGCCGGAGAGGAAGCCAGACAGGATTTGCTTCTTTTGCTTGCACCACAATGCAGTGCTGAAAGAGGAGGAATCTACATAAAAACGCCTTCCTGGCAACGCCCAAATGCCCTGCTGCCATGCAGATAAACACTGGCAGCGGCAGCAAGTGCATGCCCACAGCCACCCCTTGTTCCTTCACACCTTGTATCAGCTGTAATCCAGTCCAGTCCAGTGCTGCCTGCTGAGCAGCACTGACCAACACTGCCTGGGCCCAGGCTTTTATCTCTGAGGCCCCATTATGATGTCAGAAAGCTGGCTCTGGAATCCTGAGGGCTCCACTATGACACGTGCAAAGTTCCGTCTGAACTTTATATAAGACGGTGAGGCTCAGTCAGTCACTCAGTGTTGCCTGAGAGGGCAACACTGCAACAGCCGGCCGCCAGGCTGTCTTTTTTTTGCACAGCTAGTTGCCTCCAGGAGGCCACAAGAGGGAGACAAGGGACTGCAAAATGGAAAATAGGCATCCACCAACTTTACAGACAACTTCTCCTTGCTCCTACAACCTCCATCCTTGCACAGTTTGTTATTCTTCTAGGTAACATAGTAACAAATCCAAATTGCTGCTCTCTTTGTAGGCAAGCAAGGCTTTGTTGCAACTGCAATTCTTACTTCTTCTTGAAATGTAGGGACGACAGTACATTCCATCACATCCATCTAGTGTACACAGGTAGGTCCATTGTGGCGGGCAGGCGAGCGGGCGGGCTGCTTTATTGGCTGTTTGCTGTTCCCCTACTCCACTCCACTATTTGACTGTTGTGCTGCATCAATCAATCAATCAATCAATCAATCAATCAATCAATCAATCAATCAATCAATCAATCAATCAGTGGCTGGCTCAGGTGCAGCTCTTTAACTTACCTAAAAGGGAGGGCGGAGAGAAGACAAGGAAGGTGAATGAGGTGTTCCAATGTGAAATGCCGGAAACACAGAAACACAGACGACACACAACAAGAGGTGGCAATCTATTCATTAATTGCATTTAATCAATGAGCTCATTATCACTCATGCATTGTCCAACAGGTGTTGAAATAATGGGATTAAAAGGGGAGATCCCTTCAGAAAGACAGAAACAATAGCAAAGACAAAAAACACTTTTGGAATCTGCTTTTAGTCAACACATAAGGAAAGGGTGCACCGGTCCTGGAAATACTGCAATACCAGGTCAATGCGTGGAGTGGACAGAGCAAGCTCTATTTCCATCTCCCTGTTCTAAAAATCCATTTAATATATGGTCCCCAGATAGGGGACGTATCAGATATTAAACTGATAAGAACAGATACTACACTTGATCTTAGCCAAAAGGCCGAGAAGCGATAACCCGAACGGGCCGCGCGTTGCCCGAGCCTGCCCGATACTGCTGTTCAGCCCTTGCAGCGATTCAGCCTACTTCTAGGCAATTCCATGGGGCCCTGCAGGCTCACACACTCACAGCTACACGGGAGGTGAATAAAGGCCGGAGAGGAAGCCAGACAGGATTTGCTTCTTTTGCTTGCACCACAATGCAGTGCTGAAAGAGGAGGAATCTACATAAAAACGCCTTCCTGGCAACGCCCAAATGCCCTGCTGCCATGCAGATAAACACTGGCAGCGGCAGCAAGTGCATGCCCACAGCCACCCCTTGTTCCTTCACACCTTGTATCAGCTGTAATCCAGTCCAGTCCAGTGCTGCCTGCTGAGCAGCACTGACCAACACTGCCTGGGCCCAGGCTTTTATCTCTGAGGCCCCATTATGATGTCAGAAAGCTGGCTCTGGAATCCTGAGGGCTCCACTATGACACGTGCAAAGTTCCGTCTGAACTTTATATAAGACGGTGAGGCTCAGTCAGTCACTCAGTGTTGCCTGAGAGGGCAACACTGCAACAGCCGGCCGCCAGGCTGTCTTTTTTTTGCACAGCTAGTTGCCTCCAGGAGGCCACAAGAGGGAGACAAGGGACTGCAAAATGGAAAATAGGCATCCACCAACTTTACAGACAACTTCTCCTTGCTCCTACAACCTCCATCCTTGCACAGTTTGTTATTCTTCTAGGTAACATAGTAACAAATCCAAATTGCTGCTCTCTTTGTAGGCAAGCAAGGCTTTGTTGCAACTGCAATTCTTACTTCTTCTTGAAATGTAGGGACGACAGTACATTCCATCACATCCATCTAGTGTACACAGGTAGGTCCATTGTGGCGGGCAGGCGAGCGGGCGGGCTGCTTTATTGGCTGTTTGCTGTTCCCCTACTCCACTCCACTATTTGACTGTTGTGCTGCAATCAATCAATCAATCAATCAATCAATCAATCAATCAATCAATCAATCAATCAATCAATCAGTGGCTGGCTCAGGTGCAGCTCTTTAACTTACCTAAAAGGGAGGGCGGAGAGAAGACAAGGAAGGTGAATGAGGTGTTCCAATGTGAAATGCCGGAAACACAGAAACACAGACGACACACAACAAGAGGTGGCAATCTATTCATTAATTGCATTTAATCAATGAGCTCATTATCACTCATGCATTGTCCAACAGGTGTTGAAATAATGGGATTAAAAGGGGAGATCCCTTCAGAAAGACAGAAACAATAGCAAAGACAAAAAACACTTTTGGCATCTGCTTTTAGTCAACACATAAGGAAAGGGTGCACCGGTCCTGGAAATACTGCAATACCAGGTCAATGCGTGGAGTGGACAGAGCAAGCTCTATTTCCATCTCCCTGTTCTAAAAATCCATTTAATATATGGTCCCCAGATAGGGGACGTATCAGATATTAAACTGATAAGAACAGATACTACACTTGATCTTAGCCAAAAGGCCGAGAAGCGATAACCCGAACGGGCCGCGCGTTGCCCGAGCCTGCCCGATACTGCTGTTCAGCCCTTGCAGCGATTCAGCCTACTTCTAGGCAATTCCATGGGGCCCTGCAGGCTCACACACTCACAGCTACACGGGAGGTGAATAAAGGCCGGAGAGGAAGCCAGACAGGATTTGCTTCTTTTGCTTGCACCACAATGCAGTGCTGAAAGAGGAGGAATCTACATAAAAACGCCTTCCTGGCAACGCCCAAATGCCCTGCTGCCATGCAGATAAACACTGGCAGCGGCAGCAAGTGCATGCCCACAGCCACCCCTTGTTCCTTCACACCTTGTATCAGCTGTAATCCAGTCCAGTCCAGTGCTGCCTGCTGAGCAGCACTGACCAACACTGCCTGGGCCCAGGCTTTTATCTCTGAGGCCCCATTATGATGTCAGAAAGCTGGCTCTGGAATCCTGAGGGCTCCACTATGACACGTGCAAAGTTCCGTCTGAACTTTATATAAGACGGTGAGGCTCAGTCAGTCACTCAGTGTTGCCTGAGAGGGCAACACTGCAACAGCCGGCCGCCAGGCTGTCTTTTTTTTGCACAGCTAGTTGCCTCCAGGAGGCCACAAGAGGGAGACAAGGGACTGCAAAATGGAAAATAGGCATCCACCAACTTTACAGACAACTTCTCCTTGCTCCTACAACCTCCATCCTTGCACAGTTTGTTATTCTTCTAGGTAACATAGTAACAAATCCAAATTGCTGCTCTCTTTGTAGGCAAGCAAGGCTTTGTTGCAACTGCAATTCTTACTTCTTCTTGAAATGTAGGGACGACAGTACATTCCATCACATCCATCTAGTGTACACAGGTAGGTCCATTGTGGCGGGCAGGCGAGCGGGCGGGCTGCTTTATTGGCTGTTTGCTGTTCCCCTACTCCACTCCACTATTTGACTGTTGTGCTGCATCAATCAATCAATCAATCAATCAATCAATCAATCAATCAATCAATCAATCAATCAAGTGGCTGGCTCAGGTGCAGCTCTTTAACTTACCTAAAAGGGAGGGCGGAGAGAAGACAAGGAAGGTGAATGAGGTGTTCCAATGTGAAATGCCGGAAACACAGAAACACAGACGACACACAACAAGAGGTGGCAATCTATTCATTAATTGCATTTAATCAATGAGCTCATTATCACTCATGCATTGTCCAACAGGTGTTGAAATAATGGGATTAAAAGGGGAGATCCCTTCAGAAAGACAGAAACAATAGCAAAGACAAAAAACACTTTTGGAATCTGCTTTTAGTCAACACATAAGGAAAGGGTGCACCGGTCCTGGAAATACTGCAATACCAGGTCAATGCGTGGAGTGGACAGAGCAAGCTCTATTTCCATCTCCCTGTTCTAAAAATCCATTTAATATATGGTCCCCAGATAGGGGACGTATCAGATATTAAACTGATAAGAACAGATACTACACTTGATCTTAGCCAAAAGGCCGAGAAGCGATAACCCGAACGGGCCGCGCGTTGCCCGAGCCTGCCCGATACTGCTGTTCAGCCCTTGCAGCGATTCAGCCTACTTCTAGGCAATTCCATGGGGCCCTGCAGGCTCACACACTCACAGCTACACGGGAGGTGAATAAAGGCCGGAGAGGAAGCCAGACAGGATTTGCTTCTTTTGCTTGCACCACAATGCAGTGCTGAAAGAGGAGGAATCTACATAAAAACGCCTTCCTGGCAACGCCCAAATGCCCTGCTGCCATGCAGATAAACACTGGCAGCGGCAGCAAGTGCATGCCCACAGCCACCCCTTGTTCCTTCACACCTTGTATCAGCTGTAATCCAGTCCAGTCCAGTGCTGCCTGCTGAGCAGCACTGACCAACACTGCCTGGGCCCAGGCTTTTATCTCTGAGGCCCCATTATGATGTCAGAAAGCTGGCTCTGGAATCCTGAGGGCTCCACTATGACACGTGCAAAGTTCCGTCTGAACTTTATATAAGACGGTGAGGCTCAGTCAGTCACTCAGTGTTGCCTGAGAGGGCAACACTGCAACAGCCGGCCGCCAGGCTGTCTTTTTTTTGCACAGCTAGTTGCCTCCAGGAGGCCACAAGAGGGAGACAAGGGACTGCAAAATGGAAAATAGGCATCCACCAACTTTACAGACAACTTCTCCTTGCTCCTACAACCTCCATCCTTGCACAGTTTGTTATTCTTCTAGGTAACATAGTAACAAATCCAAATTGCTGCTCTCTTTGTAGGCAAGCAAGGCTTTGTTGCAACTGCAATTCTTACTTCTTCTTGAAATGTAGGGACGACAGTACATTCCATCACATCCATCTAGTGTACACAGGTAGGTCCATTGTGGCGGGCAGGCGAGCGGGCGGGCTGCTTTATTGGCTGTTTGCTGTTCCCCTACTCCACTCCACTATTTGACTGTTGTGCTGCATCAATCAATCAATCAATCAATCAATCAATCAATCAATCAATCAAGTGGCTGGCTCAGGTGCAGCTCTTTAACTTACCTAAAAGGGAGGGCGGAGAGAAGACAAGGAAGGTGAATGAGGTGTTCCAATGTGAAATGCCGGAAACACAGAAACACAGACGACACACAACAAGAGGTGGCAATCTATTCATTAATTGCATTTAATCAATGAGCTCATTATCACTCATGCATTGTCCAACAGGTGTTGAAATAATGGGATTAAAAGGGGAGATCCCTTCAGAAAGACAGAAACAATAGCAAAGACAAAAAACACTTTTGGAATCTGCTTTTAGTCAACACATAAGGAAAGGGTGCACCGGTCCTGGAAATACTGCAATACCAGGTCAATGCGTGGAGTGGACAGAGCAAGCTCTATTTCCATCTCCCTGTTCTAAAAATCCATTTAATATATGGTCCCCAGATAGGGGACGTATCAGATATTAAACTGATAAGAACAGATACTACACTTGATCTTAGCCAAAAGGCCGAGAAGCGATAACCCGAACGGGCCGCGCGTTGCCCGAGCCTGCCCGATACTGCTGTTCAGCCCTTGCAGCGATTCAGCCTACTTCTAGGCAATTCCATGGGGCCCTGCAGGCTCACACACTCACAGCTACACGGGAGGTGAATAAAGGCCGGAGAGGAAGCCAGACAGGATTTGCTTCTTTTGCTTGCACCACAATGCAGTGCTGAAAGAGGAGGAATCTACATAAAAACGCCTTCCTGGCAACGCCCAAATGCCCTGCTGCCATGCAGATAAACACTGGCAGCGGCAGCAAGTGCATGCCCACAGCCACCCCTTGTTCCTTCACACCTTGTATCAGCTGTAATCCAGTCCAGTCCAGTGCTGCCTGCTGAGCAGCACTGACCAACACTGCCTGGGCCCAGGCTTTTATCTCTGAGGCCCCATTATGATGTCAGAAAGCTGGCTCTGGAATCCTGAGGGCTCCACTATGACACGTGCAAAGTTCCGTCTGAACTTTATATAAGACGGTGAGGCTCAGTCAGTCACTCAGTGTTGCCTGAGAGGGCAACACTGCAACAGCCGGCCGCCAGGCTGTCTTTTTTTTGCACAGCTAGTTGCCTCCAGGAGGCCACAAGAGGGAGACAAGGGACTGCAAAATGGAAAATAGGCATCCACCAACTTTACAGACAACTTCTCCTTGCTCCTACAACCTCCATCCTTGCACAGTTTGTTATTCTTCTAGGTAACATAGTAACAAATCCAAATTGCTGCTCTCTTTGTAGGCAAGCAAGGCTTTGTTGCAACTGCAATTCTTACTTCTTCTTGAAATGTAGGGACGACAGTACATTCCATCACATCCATCTAGTGTACACAGGTAGGTCCATTGTGGCGGGCAGGCGAGCGGGCGGGCTGCTTTATTGGCTGTTTGCTGTTCCCCTACTCCACTCCACTATTTGACTGTTGTGCTGCATCAATCAATCAATCAATCAATCAATCAATCAATCAATCAATCAATCAATCAATCAATCAATCAATCAAGTGGCTGGCTCAGGTGCAGCTCTTTAACTTACCTAAAAGGGAGGGCGGAGAGAAGACAAGGAAGGTGAATGAGGTGTTCCAATGTGAAATGCCGGAAACACAGAAACACAGACGACACACAACAAGAGGTGGCAATCTATTCATTAATTGCATTTAATCAATGAGCTCATTATCACTCATGCATTGTCCAACAGGTGTTGAAATAATGGGATTAAAAGGGGAGATCCCTTCAGAAAGACAGAAACAATAGCAAAGACAAAAAACACTTTTGGAATCTGCTTTTAGTCAACACATAAGGAAAGGGTGCACCGGTCCTGGAAATACTGCAATACCAGGTCAATGCGTGGAGTGGACAGAGCAAGCTCTATTTCCATCTCCCTGTTCTAAAAATCCATTTAATATATGGTCCCCAGATAGGGGACGTATCAGATATTAAACTGATAAGAACAGATACTACACTTGATCTTAGCCAAAAGGCCGAGAAGCGATAACCCGAACGGGCCGCGCGTTGCCCGAGCCTGCCCGATACTGCTGTTCAGCCCTTGCAGCGATTCAGCCTACTTCTAGGCAATTCCATGGGGCCCTGCAGGCTCACACACTCACAGCTACACGGGAGGTGAATAAAGGCCGGAGAGGAAGCCAGACAGGATTTGCTTCTTTTGCTTGCACCACAATGCAGTGCTGAAAGAGGAGGAATCTACATAAAAACGCCTTCCTGGCAACGCCCAAATGCCCTGCTGCCATGCAGATAAACACTGGCAGCGGCAGCAAGTGCATGCCCACAGCCACCCCTTGTTCCTTCACACCTTGTATCAGCTGTAATCCAGTCCAGTCCAGTGCTGCCTGCTGAGCAGCACTGACCAACACTGCCTGGGCCCAGGCTTTTATCTCTGAGGCCCCATTATGATGTCAGAAAGCTGGCTCTGGAATCCTGAGGGCTCCACTATGACACGTGCAAAGTTCCGTCTGAACTTTATATAAGACGGTGAGGCTCAGTCAGTCACTCAGTGTTGCCTGAGAGGGCAACACTGCAACAGCCGGCCGCCAGGCTGTCTTTTTTTTGCACAGCTAGTTGCCTCCAGGAGGCCACAAGAGGGAGACAAGGGACTGCAAAATGGAAAATAGGCATCCACCAACTTTACAGACAACTTCTCCTTGCTCCTACAACCTCCATCCTTGCACAGTTTGTTATTCTTCTAGGTAACATAGTAACAAATCCAAATTGCTGCTCTCTTTGTAGGCAAGCAAGGCTTTGTTGCAACTGCAATTCTTACTTCTTCTTGAAATGTAGGGACGACAGTACATTCCATCACATCCATCTAGTGTACACAGGTAGGTCCATTGTGGCGGGCAGGCGAGCGGGCGGGCTGCTTTATTGGCTGTTTGCTGTTCCCCTACTCCACTCCACTATTTGACTGTTGTGCTGCATCAATCAATCAATCAATCAATCAATCAATCAATCAATCAATCAATCAATCAATCAGTGGCTGGCTCAGGTGCAGCTCTTTAACTTACCTAAAAGGGAGGGCGGAGAGAAGACAAGGAAGGTGAATGAGGTGTTCCAATGTGAAATGCCGGAAACACAGAAACACAGACGACACACAACAAGAGGTGGCAATCTATTCATTAATTGCATTTAATCAATGAGCTCATTATCACTCATGCATTGTCCAACAGGTGTTGAAATAATGGGATTAAAAGGGGAGATCCCTTCAGAAAGACAGAAACAATAGCAAAGACAAAAAACACTTTTGGAATCTGCTTTTAGTCAACACATAAGGAAAGGGTGCACCGGTCCTGGAAATACTGCAATACCAGGTCAATGCGTGGAGTGGACAGAGCAAGCTCTATTTCCATCTCCCTGTTCTAAAAATCCATTTAATATATGGTCCCCAGATAGGGGACGTATCAGATATTAAACTGATAAGAACAGATACTACACTTGATCTTAGCCAAAAGGCCGAGAAGCGATAACCCGAACGGGCCGCGCGTTGCCCGAGCCTGCCCGATACTGCTGTTCAGCCCTTGCAGCGATTCAGCCTACTTCTAGGCAATTCCATGGGGCCCTGCAGGCTCACACACTCACAGCTACACGGGAGGTGAATAAAGGCCGGAGAGGAAGCCAGACAGGATTTGCTTCTTTTGCTTGCACCACAATGCAGTGCTGAAAGAGGAGGAATCTACATAAAAACGCCTTCCTGGCAACGCCCAAATGCCCTGCTGCCATGCAGATAAACACTGGCAGCGGCAGCAAGTGCATGCCCACAGCCACCCCTTGTTCCTTCACACCTTGTATCAGCTGTAATCCAGTCCAGTCCAGTGCTGCCTGCTGAGCAGCACTGACCAACACTGCCTGGGCCCAGGCTTTTATCTCTGAGGCCCCATTATGATGTCAGAAAGCTGGCTCTGGAATCCTGAGGGCTCCACTATGACACGTGCAAAGTTCCGTCTGAACTTTATATAAGACGGTGAGGCTCAGTCAGTCACTCAGTGTTGCCTGAGAGGGCAACACTGCAACAGCCGGCCGCCAGGCTGTCTTTTTTTTGCACAGCTAGTTGCCTCCAGGAGGCCACAAGAGGGAGACAAGGGACTGCAAAATGGAAAATAGGCATCCACCAACTTTACAGACAACTTCTCCTTGCTCCTACAACCTCCATCCTTGCACAGTTTGTTATTCTTCTAGGTAACATAGTAACAAATCCAAATTGCTGCTCTCTTTGTAGGCAAGCAAGGCTTTGTTGCAACTGCAATTCTTACTTCTTCTTGAAATGTAGGGACGACAGTACATTCCATCACATCCATCTAGTGTACACAGGTAGGTCCATTGTGGCGGGCAGGCGAGCGGGCGGGCTGCTTTATTGGCTGTTTGCTGTTCCCCTACTCCACTCCACTATTTGACTGTTGTGCTGCATCAATCAATCAATCAATCAATCAATCAATCAATCAATCAATCAATCAATCAATCAATCAATCAGTGGCTGGCTCAGGTGCAGCTCTTTAACTTACCTAAAAGGGAGGGCGGAGAGAAGACAAGGAAGGTGAATGAGGTGTTCCAATGTGAAATGCCGGAAACACAGAAACACAGACGACACACAACAAGAGGTGGCAATCTATTCATTAATTGCATTTAATCAATGAGCTCATTATCACTCATGCATTGTCCAACAGGTGTTGAAATAATGGGATTAAAAGGGGAGATCCCTTCAGAAAGACAGAAACAATAGCAAAGACAAAAAACACTTTTGGAATCTGCTTTTAGTCAACACATAAGGAAAGGGTGCACCGGTCCTGGAAATACTGCAATACCAGGTCAATGCGTGGAGTGGACAAGCTCTATTTCCATCTCCCTGTTCTAAAAATCCATTTAATATATGGTCCCCAGATAGGGGACGTATCAGATATTAAACTGATAAGAACAGATACTACACTTGATCTTAGCCAAAAGGCCGAGAAGCGATAACCCGAACGGGCCGCGCGTTGCCCGAGCCTGCCCGATACTGCTGTTCAGCCCTTGCAGCGATTCAGCCTACTTCTAGGCAATTCCATGGGGCCCTGCAGGCTCACACACTCACAGCTACACGGGAGGTGAATAAAGGCCGGAGAGGAAGCCAGACAGGATTTGCTTCTTTTGCTTGCACCACAATGCAGTGCTGAAAGAGGAGGAATCTACATAAAAACGCCTTCCTGGCAACGCCCAAATGCCCTGCTGCCATGCAGATAAACACTGGCAGCGGCAGCAAGTGCATGCCCACAGCCACCCATTGTTCCTTCACACCTTGTATCAGCTGTAATCCAGTCCAGTCCAGTGCTGCCTGCTGAGCAGCACTGACCAACACTGCCTGGGCCCAGGCTTTTATCTCTGAGGCCCCATTATGATGTCAGAAAGCTGGCTCTGGAATCCTGAGGGCTCCACTATGACACGTGCAAAGTTCCGTCTGAACTTTATATAAGACGGTGAGGCTCAGTCAGTCACTCAGTGTTGCCTGAGAGGGCAACACTGCAACAGCCGGCCGCCAGGCTGTCTTTTTTTTGCACAGCTAGTTGCCTCCAGGAGGCCACAAGAGGGAGACAAGGGACTGCAAAATGGAAAATAGGCATCCACCAACTTTACAGACAACTTCTCCTTGCTCCTACAACCTCCATCCTTGCACAGTTTGTTATTCTTCTAGGTAACATAGTAACAAATCCAAATTGCTGCTCTCTTTGTAGGCAAGCAAGGCTTTGTTGCAACTGCAATTCTTACTTCTTCTTGAAATGTAGGGACGACAGTACATTCCATCACATCCATCTAGTGTACACAGGTAGGTCCATTGTGGCGGGCAGGCGAGCGGGCGGGCTGCTTTATTGGCTGTTTGCTGTTCCCCTACTCCACTCCACTATTTGACTGTTGTGCTGCATCAATCAATCAATCAATCAATCAATCAATCAATCAATCAATCAATCAATCAGTGGCTGGCTCAGGTGCAGCTCTTTAACTTACCTAAAAGGGAGGGCGGAGAGAAGACAAGGAAGGTGAATGAGGTGTTCCAATGTGAAATGCCGGAAACACAGAAACACAGACGACACACAACAAGAGGTGGCAATCTATTCATTAATTGCATTTAATCAATGAGCTCATTATCACTCATGCATTGTCCAACAGGTGTTGAAATAATGGGATTAAAAGGGGAGATCCCTTCAGAAAGACAGAAACAATAGCAAAGACAAAAAACACTTTTGGAATCTGCTTTTAGTCAACACATAAGGAAAGGGTGCACCGGTCCTGGAAATACTGCAATACCAGGTCAATGCGTGGAGTGGACAGAGCAAGCTCTATTTCCATCTCCCTGTTCTAAAAATCCATTTAATATATGGTCCCCAGATAGGGGACGTATCAGATATTAAACTGATAAGAACAGATACTACACTTGATCTTAGCCAAAAGGCCGAGAAGCGATAACCCGAACGGGCCGCGCGTTGCCCGAGCCTGCCCGATACTGCTGTTCAGCCCTTGCAGCGATTCAGCCTACTTCTAGGCAATTCCATGGGGCCCTGCAGGCTCACACACTCACAGCTACACGGGAGGTGAATAAAGGCCGGAGAGGAAGCCAGACAGGATTTGCTTCTTTTGCTTGCACCACAATGCAGTGCTGAAAGAGGAGGAATCTACATAAAAACGCCTTCCTGGCAACGCCCAAATGCCCTGCTGCCATGCAGATAAACACTGGCAGCGGCAGCAAGTGCATGCCCACAGCCACCCCTTGTTCCTTCACACCTTGTATCAGCTGTAATCCAGTCCAGTCCAGTGCTGCCTGCTGAGCAGCACTGACCAACACTGCCTGGGCCCAGGCTTTTATCTCTGAGGCCCCATTATGATGTCAGAAAGCTGGCTCTGGAATCCTGAGGGCTCCACTATGACACGTGCAAAGTTCCGTCTGAACTTTATATAAGACGGTGAGGCTCAGTCAGTCACTCAGTGTTGCCTGAGAGGGCAACACTGCAACAGCCGGCCGCCAGGCTGTCTTTTTTTTGCACAGCTAGTTGCCTCCAGGAGGCCACAAGAGGGAGACAAGGGACTGCAAAATGGAAAATAGGCATCCACCAACTTTACAGACAACTTCTCCTTGCTCCTACAACCTCCATCCTTGCACAGTTTGTTATTCTTCTAGGTAACATAGTAACAAATCCAAATTGCTGCTCTCTTTGTAGGCAAGCAAGGCTTTGTTGCAACTGCAATTCTTACTTCTTCTTGAAATGTAGGGACGACAGTACATTCCATCACATCCATCTAGTGTACACAGGTAGGTCCATTGTGGCGGGCAGGCGAGCGGGCGGGCTGCTTTATTGGCTGTTTGCTGTTCCCCTACTCCACTCCACTATTTGACTGTTGTGCTGCATCAATCAATCAATCAATCAATCAATCAATCAATCAGTAGCTGGCTCAGGTGCAGCTCTTTAACTTACCTAAAAGGGAGGGCGGAGAGAAGACAAGGAAGGTGAATGAGGTGTTCCAATGTGAAATGCCGGAAACACAGAAACACAGACGACACACAACAAGAGGTGGCAATCTATTCATTAATTGCATTTAATCAATGAGCTCATTATCACTCATGCATTGTCCAACAGGTGTTGAAATAATGGGATTAAAAGGGGAGATCCCTTCAGAAAGACAGAAACAATAGCAAAGACAAAAAACACTTTTGGAATCTGCTTTTAGTCAACACATAAGGAAAGGGTGCACCGGTCCTGGAAATACTGCAATACCAGGTCAATGCGTGGAGTGGACAGAGCAAGCTCTATTTCCATCTCCCTGTTCTAAAAATCCATTTAATATATGGTCCCCAGATAGGGGACGTATCAGATATTAAACTGATAAGAACAGATACTACACTTGATCTTAGCCAAAAGGCCGAGAAGCGATAACCCGAACGGGCCGCGCGTTGCCCGAGCCTGCCCGATACTGCTGTTCAGCCCTTGCAGCGATTCAGCCTACTTCTAGGCAATTCCATGGGGCCCTGCAGGCTCACACACTCACAGCTACACGGGAGGTGAATAAAGGCCGGAGAGGAAGCCAGACAGGATTTGCTTCTTTTGCTTGCACCACAATGCAGTGCTGAAAGAGGAGGAATCTACATAAAAACGCCTTCCTGGCAACGCCCAAATGCCCTGCTGCCATGCAGATAAACACTGGCAGCGGCAGCAAGTGCATGCCCACAGCCACCCCTTGTTCCTTCACACCTTGTATCAGCTGTAATCCAGTCCAGTCCAGTGCTGCCTGCTGAGCAGCACTGACCAACACTGCCTGGGCCCAGGCTTTTATCTCTGAGGCCCCATTATGATGTCAGAAAGCTGGCTCTGGAATCCTGAGGGCTCCACTATGACACGTGCAAAGTTCCGTCTGAACTTTATATAAGACGGTGAGGCTCAGTCAGTCACTCAGTGTTGCCTGAGAGGGCAACACTGCAACAGCCGGCCGCCAGGCTGTCTTTTTTTTGCACAGCTAGTTGCCTCCAGGAGGCCACAAGAGGGAGACAAGGGACTGCAAAATGGAAAATAGGCATCCACCAACTTTACAGACAACTTCTCCTTGCTCCTACAACCTCCATCCTTGCACAGTTTGTTATTCTTCTAGGTAACATAGTAACAAATCCAAATTGCTGCTCTCTTTGTAGGCAAGCAAGGCTTTGTTGCAACTGCAATTCTTACTTCTTCTTGAAATGTAGGGACGACAGTACATTCCATCACATCCATCTAGTGTACACAGGTAGGTCCATTGTGGCGGGCAGGCGAGCGGGCGGGCTGCTTTATTGGCTGTTTGCTGTTCCCCTACTCCACTCCACTATTTGACTGTTGTGCTGCATCAATCAATCAATCAATCAATCAATCAATCAATCAATCAATCAATCAATCAATCAATCAATCAATCAATCAGTGGCTGGCTCAGGTGCAGCTCTTTAACTTACCTAAAAGGGAGGGCGGAGAGAAGACAAGGAAGGTGAATGAGGTGTTCCAATGTGAAATGCCGGAAACACAGAAACACAGACGACACACAACAAGAGGTGGCAATCTATTCATTAAATGCATTTAATCAATGAGCTCATTATCACTCATGCATTGTCCAACAGGTGTTGAAATAATGGGATTAAAAGGGGAGATCCCTTCAGAAAGACAGAAACAATAGCAAAGACAAAAAACACTTTTGGAATCTGCTTTTAGTCAACACATAAGGAAAGGGTGCACCGGTCCTGGAAATACTGCAATACCAGGTCAATGCGTGGAGTGGACAGAGCAAGCTCTATTTCCATCTCCCTGTTCTAAAAATCCATTTAATATATGGTCCCCAGATAGGGGACGTATCAGATATTAAACTGATAAGAACAGATACTACACTTGATCTTAGCCAAAAGGCCGAGAAGCGATAACCCGAACGGGCCGCGCGTTGCCCGAGCCTGCCCGATACTGCTGTTCAGCCCTTGCAGCGATTCAGCCTACTTCTAGGCAATTCCATGGGGCCCTGCAGGCTCACACACTCACAGCTACACGGGAGGTGAATAAAGGCCGGAGAGGAAGCCAGACAGGATTTGCTTCTTTTGCTTGCACCACAATGCAGTGCTGAAAGAGGAGGAATCTACATAAAAATGCCTTCCTGGCAACGCCCAAATGCCCTGCTGCCATGCAGATAAACACTGGCAGCGGCAGCAAGTGCATGCCCACAGCCACCCCTTGTTCCTTCACACCTTGTATCAGCTGTAATCCAGTCCAGTCCAGTGCTGCCTGCTGAGCAGCACTGACCAACACTGCCTGAGCCCAGGCTTTTATCTCTGAGGCCCCATTATGATGTCAGAAAGCTGGCTCTGGAATCCTGAGGGCTCCACTATGACACGTGCAAAGTTCCGTCTGAACTTTATATAAGACGGTGAGGCTCAGTCAGTCACTCAGTGTTGCCTGAGAGGGCAACACTGCAACAGCCGGCCGCCAGGCTGTCTTTTTTTTGCACAGCTAGTTGCCTCCAGGAGGCCACAAGAGGGAGACAAGGGACTGCAAAATGGAAAATAGGCATCCACCAACTTTACAGACAACTTCTCCTTGCTCCTACAACCTCCATCCTTGCACAGTTTGTTATTCTTCTAGGTAACATAGTAACAAATCCAAATTGCTGCTCTCTTTGTAGGCAAGCAAGGCTTTGTTGCAACTGCAATTCTTACTTCTTCTTGAAATGTAGGGACGACAGTACATTCCATCACATCCATCTAGTGTACACAGGTAGGTCCATTGTGGCGGGCAGGCGAGCGGGCGGGCTGCTTTATTGGCTGTTTGCTGTTCCCCTACTCCACTCCACTATTTGACTGTTGTGCTGCATCAATCAATCAATCAATCAATCAATCAATCAATCAATCAATCAATCAATCAATCAGTGGCTGGCTCAGGTGCAGCTCTTTAACTTACCTAAAAGGGAGGGCGGAGAGAAGACAAGGAAGGTGAATGAGGTGTTCCAATGTGAAATGCCGGAAACACAGAAACACAGACGACACACAACAAGAGGTGGCAATCTATTCATTAATTGCATTTAATCAATGAGCTCATTATCACTCATGCATTGTCCAACAGGTGTTGAAATAATGGGATTAAAAGGGGAGATCCCTTCAGAAAGACAGAAACAATAGCAAAGACAAAAAACACTTTTGGAATCTGCTTTTAGTCAACACATAAGGAAAGGGTGCACCGGTCCTGGAAATACTGCAATACCAGGTCAATGCGTGGAGTGGACAGAGCAAGCTCTATTTCCATCTCCCTGTTCTAAAAATCCATTTAATATATGGTCCCCAGATAGGGGACGTATCAGATATTAAACTGATAAGAACAGATACTACACTTGATCTTAGCCAAAAGGCCGAGAAGCGATAACCCGAACGGGCCGCGCGTTGCCCGAGCCTGCCCGATACTGCTGTTCAGCCCTTGCAGCGATTCAGCCTACTTCTAGGCAATTCCATGGGGCCCTGCAGGCTCACACACTCACAGCTACACGGGAGGTGAATAAAGGCCGGAGAGGAAGCCAGACAGGATTTGCTTCTTTTGCTTGCACCACAATGCAGTGCTGAAAGAGGAGGAATCTACATAAAAACGCCTTCCTGGCAACGCCCAAATGCCCTGCTGCCATGCAGATAAACACTGGCAGCGGCAGCAAGTGCATGCCCACAGCCACCCCTTGTTCCTTCACACCTTGTATCAGCTGTAATCCAGTCCAGTCCAGTGCTGCCTGCTGAGCAGCACTGACCAACACTGCCTGGGCCCAGGCTTTTATCTCTGAGGCCCCATTATGATGTCAGAAAGCTGGCTCTGGAATCCTGAGGGCTCCACTATGACACGTGCAAAGTTCCGTCTGAACTTTATATAAGACGGTGAGGCTCAGTCAGTCACTCAGTGTTGCCTGAGAGGGCAACACTGCAACAGCCGGCCGCCAGGCTGTCTTTTTTTTGCACAGCTAGTTGCCTCCAGGAGGCCACAAGAGGGAGACAAGGGACTGCAAAATGGAAAATAGGCATCCACCAACTTTACAGACAACTTCTCCTTGCTCCTACAACCTCCATCCTTGCACAGTTTGTTATTCTTCTAGGTAACATAGTAACAAATCCAAATTGCTGCTCTCTTTGTAGGCAAGCAAGGCTTTGTTGCAACTGCAATTCTTACTTCTTCTTGAAATGTAGGGATGACAGTACATTCCATCACATCCATCTAGTGTACACAGGTAGGTCCATTGTGGCGGGCAGGCGAGCGGGCGGGCTGCTTTATTGGCTGTTTGCTGTTCCCCTACTCCACTCCACTATTTGACTGTTGTGCTGCATCAATCAATCAATCAATCAATCAATCAGTGGCTGGCTCAGGTGCAGCTCTTTAACTTACCTAAAAGGGAGGGCGGAGAGAAGACAAGGAAGGTGAATGAGGTGTTCCAATGTGAAATGCCGGAAACACAGAAACACAGACGACACACAACAAGAGGTGGCAATCTATTCATTAATTGCATTTAATCAATGAGCTCATTATCACTCATGCATTGTCCAACAGGTGTTGAAATAATGGGATTAAAAGGGGAGATCCCTTCAGAAAGACAGAAACAATAGCAAAGACAAAAAACACTTTTGGAATCTGCTTTTAGTCAACACATAAGGAAAGGGTGCACCGGTCCTGGAAATACTGCAATACCAGGTCAATGCGTGGAGTGGACAGAGCAAGCTCTATTTCCATCTCCCTGTTCTAAAAATCCATTTAATATATGGTCCCCAGATAGGGGACGTATCAGATATTAAACTGATAAGAACAGATACTACACTTGATCTTAGCCAAAAGGCCGAGAAGCGATAACCCGAACGGGCCGCGCGTTGCCCGAGCCTGCCCGATACTGCTGTTCAGCCCTTGCAGCGATTCAGCCTACTTCTAGGCAATTCCATGGGGCCCTGCAGGCTCACACACTCACAGCTACACGGGAGGTGAATAAAGGCCGGAGAGGAAGCCAGACAGGATTTGCTTCTTTTGCTTGCACCACAATGCAGTGCTGAAAGAGGAGGAATCTACATAAAAACGCCTTCCTGGCAACGCCCAAATGCCCTGCTGCCATGCAGATAAACACTGGCAGCGGCAGCAAGTGCATGCCCACAGCCACCCCTTGTTCCTTCACACCTTGTATCAGCTGTAATCCAGTCCAGTCCAGTGCTGCCTGCTGAGCAGCACTGACCAACACTGCCTGGGCCCAGGCTTTTATCTCTGAGGCCCCATTATGATGTCAGAAAGCTGGCTCTGGAATCCTGAGGGCTCCACTATGACACGTGCAAAGTTCCGTCTGAACTTTATATAAGACGGTGAGGCTCAGTCAGTCACTCAGTGTTGCCTGAGAGGGCAACACTGCAACAGCCGGCCGCCAGGCTGTCTTTTTTTTGCACAGCTAGTTGCCTCCAGGAGGCCACAAGAGGGAGACAAGGGACTGCAAAATGGAAAATAGGCATCCACCAACTTTACAGACAACTTCTCCTTGCTCCTACAACCTCCATCCTTGCACAGTTTGTTATTCTTCTAGGTAACATAGTAACAAATCCAAATTGCTGCTCTCTTTGTAGGCAAGCAAGGCTTTGTTGCAACTGCAATTCTTACTTCTTCTTGAAATGTAGGGACGACAGTACATTCCATCACATCCATCTAGTGTACACAGGTAGGTCCATTGTGGCGGGCAGGCGAGCGGGCGGGCTGCTTTATTGGCTGTTTGCTGTTCCCCTACTCCACTCCACTATTTGACTGTTGTGCTGCATCTATCAATCAATCAATCAATCAATCAATCAATCAATCAATCAATCAATCAATCAATCAGTGGCTGGCTCAGGTGCAGCTCTTTAACTTACCTAAAAGGGAGGGCGGAGAGAAGACAAGGAAGGTGAATGAGGTGTTCCAATGTGAAATGCCGGAAACACAGAAACACAGACGACACACAACAAGAGGTGGCAATCTATTCATTAATTGCATTTAATCAATGAGCTCATTATCACTCATGCATTGTCCAACAGGTGTTGAAATAATGGGATTAAAAGGGGAGATCCCTTCAGAAAGACAGAAACAATAGCAAAGACAAAAAACACTTTTGGAATCTGCTTTTAGTCAACACATAAGGAAAGGGTGCACCGGTCCTGGAAATACTGCAATACCAGGTCAATGCGTGGAGTGGACAGAGCAAGCTCTATTTCCATCTCCCTGTTCTAAAAATCCATTTAATATATGGTCCCCAGATAGGGGACGTATCAGATATTAAACTGATAAGAACAGATACTACACTTGATCTTAGCCAAAAGGCCGAGAAGCGATAACCCGAACGGGCCGCGCGTTGCCCGAGCCTGCCCGATACTGCTGTTCAGCCCTTGCAGCGATTCAGCCTACTTCTAGGCAATTCCATGGGGCCCTGCAGGCTCACACACTCACAGCTACACGGGAGGTGAATAAAGGCCGGAGAGGAAGCCAGACAGGATTTGCTTCTTTTGCTTGCACCACAATGCAGTGCTGAAAGAGGAGGAATCTACATAAAAACGCCTTCCTGGCAACGCCCAAATGCCCTGCTGCCATGCAGATAAACACTGGCAGCGGCAGCAAGTGCATGCCCACAGCCACCCCTTGTTCCTTCACACCTTGTATCAGCTGTAATCCAGTCCAGTCCAGTGCTGCCTGCTGAGCAGCACTGACCAACACTGCCTGGGCCCAGGCTTTTATCTCTGAGGCCCCATTATGATGTCAGAAAGCTGGCTCTGGAATCCTGAGGGCTCCACTATGACACGTGCAAAGTTCCGTCTGAACTTTATATAAGACGGTGAGGCTCAGTCAGTCACTCAGTGTTGCCTGAGAGGGCAACACTGCAACAGCCGGCCGCCAGGCTGTCTTTTTTTTGCACAGCTAGTTGCCTCCAGGAGGCCACAAGAGGGAGACAAGGGACTGCAAAATGGAAAATAGGCATCCACCAACTTTACAGACAACTTCTCCTTGCTCCTACAACCTCCCTCCTTGCACAGTTTGTTATTCTTCTAGGTAACATAGTAACAAATCCAAATTGCTGCTCTCTTTGTAGGCAAGCAAGGCTTTGTTGCAACTGCAATTCTTACTTCTTCTTGAAATGTAGGGACGACAGTACATTCCATCACATCCATCTAGTGTACACAGGTAGGTCCATTGTGGCGGGCAGGCGAGCGGGCGGGCTGCTTTATTGGCTGTTTGCTGTTCCCCTACTCCACTCCACTATTTGACTGTTGTGCTGCATCAATCAATCAATAAATCAATCAATCAATCAATCAATCAATCAATCAATCAATCAATCAGTGGCTGGCTCAGGTGCAGCTCTTTAACTTACCTAAAAGGGAGGGCGGAGAGAAGACAAGGAAGGTGAATGAGGTGTTCCAATGTGAAATGCCGGAAACACAGAAACACAGACGACACACAACAAGAGGTGGCAATCTATTCATTAATTGCATTTAATCAATGAGCTCATTATCACTCATGCATTGTCCAACAGGTGTTGAAATAATGGGATTAAAAGGGGAGATCCCTTCAGAAAGACAGAAACAATAGCAAAGACAAAAAACACTTTTGGAATCTGCTTTTAGTCAACACATAAGGAAAGGGTGCACCGGTCCTGGAAATACTGCAATACCAGGTCAATGCGTGGAGTGGACAGAGCAAGCTCTATTTCCATCTCCCTGTTCTAAAAATCCATTTAATATATGGTCCCCAGATAGGGGACGTATCAGATATTAAACTGATAAGAACAGATACTACACTTGATCTTAGCCAAAAGGCCGAGAAGCGATAACCCGAACGGGCCGCGCGTTGCCCGAGCCTGCCCGATACTGCTGTTCAGCCCTTGCAGCGATTCAGCCTACTTCTAGGCAATTCCATGGGGCCCTGCAGGCTCACACACTCACAGCTACACGGGAGGTGAATAAAGGCCGGAGAGGAAGCCAGACAGGATTTGCTTCTTTTGCTTGCACCACAATGCAGTGCTGAAAGAGGAGGAATCTACATAAAAACGCCTTCCTGGCAACGCCCAAATGCCCTGCTGCCATGCAGATAAACACTGGCAGCGGCAGCAAGTGCATGCCCACAGCCACCCCTTGTTCCTTCACACCTTGTATCAGCTGTAATCCAGTCCAGTCCAGTGCTGCCTGCTGAGCAGCACTGACCAACACTGCCTGGGCCCAGGCTTTTATCTCTGAGGCCCCATTATGATGTCAGAAAGCTGGCTCTGGAATCCTGAGGGCTCCACTATGACACGTGCAAAGTTCCGTCTGAACTTTATATAAGACGGTGAGGCTCAGTCAGTCACTCAGTGTTGCCTGAGAGGGCAACACTGCAACAGCCGGCCGCCAGGCTGTCTTTTTTTTGCACAGCTAGTTGCCTCCAGGAGGCCACAAGAGGGAGACAAGGGACTGCAAAATGGAAAATAGGCATCCACCAACTTTACAGACAACTTCTCCTTGCTCCTACAACCTCCATCCTTGCACAGTTTGTTATTCTTCTAGGTAACATAGTAACAAATCCAAATTGCTGCTCTCTTTGTAGGCAAGCAAGGCTTTGTTGCAACTGCAATTCTTACTTCTTCTTGAAATGTAGGGACGACAGTACATTCCATCACATCCATCTAGTGTACACAGGTAGGTCCATTGTGGCGGGCAGGCGAGCGGGCGGGCTGCTTTATTGGCTGTTTGCTGTTCCCCTACTCCACTCCACTATTTGACTGTTGTGCTGCATCAATCAATCAATCAATCAATCAATCAATCAATCAATCAATCAGTGGCTGGCTCAGGTGCAGCTCTTTAACTTACCTAAAAGGGAGGGCGGAGAGAAGACAAGGAAGGTGAATGAGGTGTTCCAATGTGAAATGCCGGAAACACAGAAACACAGACGACACACAACAAGAGGTGGCAATCTATTCATTAATTGCATTTAATCAATGAGCTCATTATCACTCATGCATTGTCCAACAGGTGTTGAAATAATGGGATTAAAAGGGGAGATCCCTTCAGAAAGACAGAAACAATAGCAAAGACAAAAAACACTTTTGGAATCTGCTTTTAGTCAACACATAAGGAAAGGGTGCACCGGTCCTGGAAATACTGCAATACCAGGTCAATGCGTGGAGTGGACAGAGCAAGCTCTATTTCCATCTCCCTGTTCTAAAAATCCATTTAATATATGGTCCCCAGATAGGGGACGTATCAGATATTAAACTGATAAGAACAGATACTACACTTGATCTTAGCCAAAAGGCCGAGAAGCGATAACCCGAACGGGCCGCGCGTTGCCCGAGCCTGCCCGATACTGCTGTTCAGCCCTTGCAGCGATTCAGCCTACTTCTAGGCAATTCCATGGGGCCCTGCAGGCTCACACACTCACAGCTACACGGGAGGTGAATAAAGGCCGGAGAGGAAGCCAGACAGGATTTGCTTCTTTTGCTTGCACCACAATGCAGTGCTGAAAGAGGAGGAATCTACATAAAAACGCCTTCCTGGCAACGCCCAAATGCCCTGCTGCCATGCAGATAAACACTGGCAGCGGCAGCAAGTGCATGCCCACAGCCACCCCTTGTTCCTTCACACCTTGTATCAGCTGTAATCCAGTCCAGTCCAGTGCTGCCTGCTGAGCAGCACTGACCAACACTGCCTGGGCCCAGGCTTTTATCTCTGAGGCCCCATTATGATGTCAGAAAGCTGGCTCTGGAATCCTGAGGGCTCCACTATGACACGTGCAAAGTTCCGTCTGAACTTTATATAAGACGGTGAGGCTCAGTCAGTCACTCAGTGTTGCCTGAGAGGGCAACACTGCAACAGCCGGCCGCCAGGCTGTCTTTTTTTTGCACAGCTAGTTGCCTCCAGGAGGCCACAAGAGGGAGACAAGGGACTGCAAAATGGAAAATAGGCATCCACCAACTTTACAGACAACTTCTCCTTGCTCCTACAACCTCCATCCTTGCACAGTTTGTTATTCTTCTAGGTAACATAGTAACAAATCCAAATTGCTGCTCTCTTTGTAGGCAAGCAAGGCTTTGTTGCAACTGCAATTCTTACTTCTTCTTGAAATGTAGGGACGACAGTACATTCCATCACATCCATCTAGTGTACACAGGTAGGTCCATTGTGGCGGGCAGGCGAGCGGGCGGGCTGCTTTATTGGCTGTTTGCTGTTCCCCTACTCCACTCCACTATTTGACTGTTGTGCTGCATCAATCAATCAATCAATCAATCAATCAATCAATCAATCAGTGGCTGGCTCAGGTGCAGCTCTTTAACTTACCTAAAAGGGAGGGCGGAGAGAAGACAAGGAAGGTGAATGAGGTGTTCCAATGTGAAATGCCGGAAACACAGAAACACAGACGACACACAACAAGAGGTGGCAATCTATTCATTAATTGCATTTAATCAATGAGCTCATTATCACTCATGCATTGTCCAACAGGTGTTGAAATAATGGGATTAAAAGGGGAGATCCCTTCAGAAAGACAGAAACAATAGCAAAGACAAAAAACACTTTTGGAATCTGCTTTTAGTCAACACATAAGGAAAGGGTGCACCGGTCCTGGAAATACTGCAATACCAGGTCAATGCGTGGAGTGGACAGAGCAAGCTCTATTTCCATCTCCCTGTTCTAAAAATCCATTTAATATATGGTCCCCAGATAGGGGACGTATCAGATATTAAACTGATAAGAACAGATACTACACTTGATCTTAGCCAAAAGGCCGAGAAGCGATAACCCGAACGGGCCGCGCGTTGCCCGAGCCTGCCCGATACTGCTGTTCAGCCCTTGCAGCGATTCAGCCTACTTCTAGGCAATTCCATGGGGCCCTGCAGGCTCACACACTCACAGCTACACGGGAGGTGAATAAAGGCCGGAGAGGAAGCCAGACAGGATTTGCTTCTTTTGCTTGCACCACAATGCAGTGCTGAAAGAGGAGGAATCTACATAAAAACGCCTTCCTGGCAACGCCCAAATGCCCTGCTGCCATGCAGATAAACACTGGCAGCGGCAGCAAGTGCATGCCCACAGCCACCCCTTGTTCCTTCACACCTTGTATCAGCTGTAATCCAGTCCAGTCCAGTGCTGCCTGCTGAGCAGCACTGACCAACACTGCCTGGGCCCAGGCTTTTATCTCTGAGGCCCCATTATGATGTCAGAAAGCTGGCTCTGGAATCCTGAGGGCTCCACTATGACACGTGCAAAGTTCCGTCTGAACTTTATATAAGACGGTGAGGCTCAGTCAGTCACTCAGTGTTGCCTGAGAGGGCAACACTGCAACAGCCGGCCGCCAGGCTGTCTTTTTTTTGCACAGCTAGTTGCCTCCAGGAGGCCACAAGAGGGAGACAAGGGACTGCAAAATGGAAAATAGGCATCCACCAACTTTACAGACAACTTCTCCTTGCTCCTACAACCTCCATCCTTGCACAGTTTGTTATTCTTCTAGGTAACATAGTAACAAATCCAAATTGCTGCTCTCTTTGTAGGCAAGCAAGGCTTTGTTGCAACTGCAATTCTTACTTCTTCTTGAAATGTAGGGACGACAGTACATTCCATCACATCCATCTAGTGTACACAGGTAGGTCCATTGTGGCGGGCAGGCGAGCGGGCGGGCTGCTTTATTGGCTGTTTGCTGTTCCCCTACTCCACTCCACTATTTGACTGTTGTGCTGCATCAATCAATCAATCAATCAATCAATCAATCAATCAATCAATCAATCAGTGGCTGGCTCAGGTGCAGCTCTTTAACTTACCTAAAAGGGAGGGCGGAGAGAAGACAAGGAAGGTGAATGAGGTGTTCCAATGTGAAATGCCGGAAACACAGAAACACAGACGACACACAACAAGAGGTGGCAATCTATTCATTAATTGCATTTAATCAATGAGCTCATTATCACTCATGCATTGTCCAACAGGTGTTGAAATAATGGGATTAAAAGGGGAGATCCCTTCAGAAAGACAGAAACAATAGCAAAGAGAAAAAACACTTTTGGAATCTGCTTTTAGTCAACACATAAGGAAAGGGTGCACCGGTCCTGGAAATACTGCAATACCAGGTCAATGCGTGGAGTGGACAGAGCAAGCTCTATTTCCATCTCCCTGTTCTAAAAATCCATTTAATATATGGTCCCCAGATAGGGGACGTATCAGATATTAAACTGATAAGAACAGATACTACACTTGATCTTAGCCAAAAGGCCGAGAAGCGATAACCCGAACGGGCCGCGCGTTGCCCGAGCCTGCCCGATACTGCTGTTCAGCCCTTGCAGCGATTCAGCCTACTTCTAGGCAATTCCATGGGGCCCTGCAGGCTCACACACTCACAGCTACACGGGAGGTGAATAAAGGCCGGAGAGGAAGCCAGACAGGATTTGCTTCTTTTGCTTGCACCACAATGCAGTGCTGAAAGAGGAGGAATCTACATAAAAACGCCTTCCTGGCAACGCCCAAATGCCCTGCTGCCATGCAGATAAACACTGGCAGCGGCAGCAAGTGCATGCCCACAGCCACCCCTTGTTCCTTCACACCTTGTATCAGCTGTAATCCAGTCCAGTCCAGTGCTGCCTGCTGAGCAGCACTGACCAACACTGCCTGGGCCCAGGCTTTTATCTCTGAGGCCCCATTATGATGTCAGAAAGCTGGCTCTGGAATCCTGAGGGCTCCACTATGACACGTGCAAAGTTCCGTCTGAACTTTATATAAGACGGTGAGGCTCAGTCAGTCACTCAGTGTTGCCTGAGAGGGCAACACTGCAACAGCCGGCCGCCAGGCTGTCTTTTTTTTGCACAGCTAGTTGCCTCCAGGAGGCCACAAGAGGGAGACAAGGGACTGCAAAATGGAAAATAGGCATCCACCAACTTTACCGACAACTTCTCCTTGCTCCTACAACCTCCATCCTTGCACAGTTTGTTATTCTTGTAGGTAACATAGTAACAAATCCAAATTGCTGCTCTCTTTGTAGGCAAGCAAGGCTTTGTTGCAACTGCAATTCTTACTTCTTCTTGAAATGTAGGGACGACAGTACATTCCATCACATCCATCTAGTGTACACAGGTAGGTCCATTGTGGCGGGCAGGCGAGCGGGCGGGCTGCTTTATTGGCTGTTTGCTGTTCCCCTACTCCACTCCACTATTTGACTGTTGTGCTGCATCAATCAATCAATCAATCAATCAATCAATCAATCAATCAATCAGTGGCTGGCTCAGGTGCAGCTCTTTAACTTACCTAAAAGGGAGGGCGGAGAGAAGACAAGGAAGGTGAATGAGGTGTTCCAATGTGAAATGCCGGAAACACAGAAACACAGACGACACACAACAAGAGGTGGCAATCTATTCATTAATTGCATTTAATCAATGAGCTCATTATCACTCATGCATTGTCCAACAGGTGTTGAAATAATGGGATTAAAAGGGGAGATCCCTTCAGAAAGACAGAAACAATAGCAAAGACAAAAAACACTTTTGGAATCTGCTTTTAGTCAACACATAAGGAAAGGGTGCACCGGTCCTGGAAATACTGCAATACCAGGTCAATGCGTGGAGTGGACAGAGCAAGCTCTATTTCCATCTCCCTGTTCTAAAAATCCATTTAATATATGGTCCCCAGATAGGGGACGTATCAGATATTAAACTGATAAGAACAGATACTACACTTGATCTTAGCCAAAAGGCCGAGAAGCGATAACCCGAACGGGCCGCGCGTTGCCCGAGCCTGCCCGATACTGCTGTTCAGCCCTTGCAGCGATTCAGCCTACTTCTAGGCAATTCCATGGGGCCCTGCAGGCTCACACACTCACAGCTACACGGGAGGTGAATAAAGGCCGGAGAGGAAGCCAGACAGGATTTGCTTCTTTTGCTTGCACCACAATGCAGTGCTGAAAGAGGAGGAATCTACATAAAAACGCCTTCCTGGCAACGCCCAAATGCCCTGCTGCCATGCAGATAAACACTGGCAGCGGCAGCAAGTGCATGCCCACAGCCACCCCTTGTTCCTTCACACCTTGTATCAGCTGTAATCCAGTCCAGTCCAGTGCTGCCTGCTGAGCAGCACTGACCAACACTGCCTGGGCCCAGGCTTTTATCTCTGAGGCCCCATTATGATGTCAGAAAGCTGGCTCTGGAATCCTGAGGGCTCCACTATGACACGTGCAAAGTTCCGTCTGAACTTTATATAAGACGGTGAGGCTCAGTCAGTCACTCAGTGTTGCCTGAGAGGGCAACACTGCAACAGCCGGCCGCCAGGCTGTCTTTTTTTTGCACAGCTAGTTGCCTCCAGGAGGCCACAAGAGGGAGACAAGG